>NC_000085.6:3637500-3640000 GCF_000001635.26 Mus musculus
CATTTGGACTTGAATACATGGGGAAAGTGAAAATCATGCTAGCCAGATGGCTCAGTGGATAAAGGTGTCCACCACCAAGCCTGCTAACCTCGTACAAGCTCCAGGACCCTAGTGGTGGCCAGAACCAACGCCTTTGAGTTGCTCTCTGACCTCCACATGTGCACTGTAGCACATGTACGCACAAAATAAATACAATAATAAATAAATACCCAATAAACACTTGTTGGGGAAAAAGTGGAAAACGTGTAGACCTGTTACAAGCAGCTTCAGCCAGATGAATTCTGGGTCATTTAAATGTTGCTATTTATCAAGCTAGAGAAAAGACTCACAGCAGTTAAGAGCACTGGCTGCTCTTACAGAAGATCTGGGTTCAGTACCAAGTACCCACATGGTGGCTCACAAACACTCGGAGCTCCAGTTCCAGGGAATCTGACCCCTTCTGACCTCTGAAAGCACCAGACATTCACATGGTACACACACGTGTAAGAAAAGCACTCACACACATACATAATACTTTACATTTCTCTCCTGGTTTACATTGACGGTTTCCTTTCTGAGGTAAACAGAAATTTTTCCTGTCATGAGGAAGGCGGCTTCTGAACTGGGGTCAGGTGTAGACCGGGAAGAGTTTCAGACTAGGAGGGATGCGACCAGGGTGCATTGCGACCAGGGTGCAAGGCTTCTTCCCTGGGGCCAGAACCGAGCGAGGCCAGGAGGCTTTGGCTTCTGGGGTCTCAGTATGGTAAAGGGAGGAGCAGGGTAAGAGGCAGGATGGAGCCGAAACTCCAATCCACCTACAGGTGTGGCCCAGGCTTGTCAGTCACCTTTGCTGCAGGAGCCTGGGCGCTGTGGGCACTGAAAAGCTAATCTCTCCACGGAAAAGGGGTTTTTTCCCCTCACCACAACAAGAAAACTAATACTCTTTCCTTGGGAATATGGCAAGACCCAATTAATACAAGAAAGAAGGCAGGGATCCCAGGCAGAGCAGTTGCTATCTCACAGCTATAGGGGACAGCCCAGCCCTTCCACACAGTCTACCACAATACCAAGGTACCAAGCTGCCCCTAAAGGGCCCAGCCCCTCTGTGAGGCTGCACACAGCCCGGGAGGCATCCACTCTGTGGCTCTGCCCTGCCAACTCCTTTCTCCTCAAGACCCAAAGCTAAGATCCAGCCCTTCTCTGTCCCCATGACTCCTGCCCTGGTCTCCTCCTCAGCTTCCCCCAGAGCAGGCATGGACAGCTTCTTCCTTAGCTCTGAGGCCCGAGGCTGCGTGGGCAGTGCAGTGACTGAGCAGATCTCCATTCACTCTGCAGCCCGAGAGAGACCGTAAACAGCCTGGCCCTGCCTGGCCTTGCGGCTTCCCGGCTGGCAGGTAGCCAAGAGCTTTTTGTTTTTTTAGCAATTGATTAAGTTTCTCCACTGCCCCCTTAGGTGGTAAGTGGTTAGACTAATGCCAAGAAGTACGCTGGGAAACCCTGCCTAATGACCACAGGGTCACAGGCCCAAAGGAAGTGGCCAGAGCTGTCTTGGGCTCTGCTCCTAACATGAGACCCAAGTGATTGCCTGAATGGCTCACCTCGAACAGACCAACAGGCATGTGCAGGAAGGCTGAGCTCATGAGGAATGGCCCCACAGACACCAGGCCTGAGTTCTGGGCTGAGAGCATAACTCTCAACAAAGTTACTCGCTGTCCAGCACAGAGTCAAGTCAGAGCCAATCTTAGGCCTCTCCCAGGTGTGCTCCTTCCTCTTCCATCTCTTGTCACAGCCTCTCACTGGTTCCCAGCTATATGCCTCTGCTTTCCCTCTCCACCATGACCCTCTGGCCACTGAGCAGGTACTCACACCACCAGTCTGGCTCAGTAGTCGGTGTAAGCTCCAAGGCCTGATGTCAGTGACCACCTTCATTCTCTACCAAACAGCCTTGAACAAGCCGCTTGACCTGAAACTCAAGTGCAAACAGTTCTCCATCAAAGCTGGGAAGAGCTGGGAACATATCGGAAAGCTCCTATCTCAGCCCCAGCAGAGGCCCCAAACACTGAGGCAATGGACACTCCTCCCTCTAATGAAGATCACAGGTGACACAGAAAGAATGGCTTTAAGCCTGGGCAAATTAAAGGTTGGGGCAGAGGGCTAGGAGACTCCAACCCAGCTGGTGAGGTCGCTAAAGAAGGCTACACCTCACCGTGCCACGTTCTTCATGGTCAGCTCGACAGGACTGGGAATGAGATACATCTCTGGGTGTGTTGTGAGGGTGTTTCCAGAGAGGCTTAGCAGAGCAGAGGAGACCCGCCCTGAATATGGCAGCACCATCCCATACACTGGGGTCTCAGACAGTAAACTAAGTTCCTGCATTCACCCACTTTCTGGCTGCAATGCAGCAGTGGCCTCACAGCCCTGCAGCCATCCGTCCCGCTGTCCATCCCCATCATGATGGGCTGGGCCCTTGAGCTGGGAGCCAGAATAAACCAAACCCTCCTTTGTGTTGCTGTTGTCCAGC
>NC_000085.6:3645000-3720000 GCF_000001635.26 Mus musculus
CACAGAGAAGGGGGAGCAGGCGTGAGGCGCACCCTAGCAAGAAGCTCATTGCAACTGAGAGGTTATGGGGAAGAGAAAGTCAGGTTTCTTCAGGGAGTAACACTGGATATATTAACCGCTTGCCAAGGAAGCCCGCAAGCTCAGGAGTAGTTGGCCAATACAAATCAGACTCAATAGTCGTGTGTGTGTGTGTGTGTGTGTGTGTGTGTGTGTGTGTGTGTGTTATTTTGTTTTTAACAGAAAGAAAAAATATGCAGTAGGATAGGTAGGAAGATGGGGAGACCCTAGGAACAGTTACAAGAAGAGAAATGTTATCAAAATGTATAAGATTCTCAAAACGTAAATAAGATTTTTTAAAGTAGAGAAAAATGTATGGAGCCTTTCCTTAATGGGAGGGCTCAGTGCCCTGTGGCCGGTTTCATCCCTGGGCAGACTGTCCTCAGTTATCTAAGAAAGCAAGCTGAGGAAGCATGAGGTGCCAGGAGGAGGCTCCTCCACAGCCTCTGCCTCAGTTCCTGTCCTCATTTCCTTCCCGTCAGGATGGACTATGACCTGTAAGACAAATGAACCTTTCCTCTCTAAGTTGCTTTTGATAGTGGTGTTTATCCCAGCCATAGAAACCTAACCAGACATGCGCCTTTTCTCTCATCTGGAGACATCTCCCTCCTTTTAACACAATACTACAGTCAGGGCATCTTCAGCCAAAGTGGAAAAAGTATGGATTTAGCATACAGAAGTCCACTGACTACAGCGATGTCCTCAGCCTCTCGCACACTTCCACCACAGGAGGACTCTGGGTGACAAATGCTTTGTCCTGTGCGCTCGGCATTCTCTGACAGTCTTCCTAGGAGTGCCTTTCACAGCTAGTAGAGATAGGATTCTTAGGAAAGTGGAACCTGTGACCCCTGGACATCTGAGTCACTGAGGAACCTGGCTCACAGGAAGGCCAGGGCCAGCTGCTCATCCTGACCTCTGATACCACAGGCACCTACAATCTAAGTCCACACTGCAGAGCACAGCAGGGGCCAGGAAACCCTCAGAGGCACACCCCATGCCTGAACCACAGCTGGAGCTGAGTAAGGACATCCCTTCAACCCCACACACTGACATCAGGAGACAGCCTCAAGGAAGCTGCTGCTTAGACCAGGCAATATGGAAGGCAGCTGCCTCCCTGACCTTTCCCCGTGGGAGAGGGCCAATGGTGAGGGAAGCAGGCTCTGTCCCCAGAAAAAATAAAGGAGAACCAGCCTCAGGATGGCTGTGCTCCTCACAGGACCTGATAAGACAAGCCTCAGAGCCAACCCGGAGAACTATCCTCTAGGTACGTAGGTACCAGAAGGGGCTACCCGAGGCACCACAGCAGAAGTCCATTTCCTGGAGGTGAGAATGCTGACTACACCAGGAACCCAGAAGCAATCAGTGATGAAAAGCGAGGCCTGAGCCGAAAGTTGTGTGAATTAAGCAGTGAAATCAGAGGGCAAACACCTTGGAGCTCAAGGCTCAGGAAGTGGAGGCAAGCAGATTTCCATGATTTTTCAAGCCAGTCTAGTTTACATAACAAGTTCCAGGACAGTCAGAGCTACATAGTGAGACCCTGACTTAAAATCAACAACACGGGCTGGCGAGATGGCTCAGCAAGTAAGAGCACTGACTGCTCTTCTGAAGGTTCTGAGTTCAAATCCCAGCAGCCACATGGTGGCTCACAACCACCCGTAATGAGAGCTGATGCCCTCTTCCGGGGTGTCTGAAGACAGCTACAGTGTGCTTATTTATAATAATAAATAAATCTTAAAAAAAAAAAAAACAGATATTGGCCCACAAAGCCAAGAATTTGAAAGAGAACAAGGATTGATATATGGAAAGGTTTAGAGGAGGAAAAAGAAAAGGAAATTATGTAATTATGTTATAATCTCGAAGAAAAAAAAGAAAAAATATATTCAAAAAGGAGGGAAACTGGCTCTCTGAGTCAGAAAGAAAACTTTCAACAAGGCTGATCTGGGACCTCCATTTGCATAGAAGTGTTAACAGAGAGGTAAGACTTGAACAACTGAAACA
Source organism: Mus musculus (assembly GCF_000001635.26). Lineage (NCBI taxonomy): Eukaryota > Metazoa > Chordata > Mammalia > Rodentia > Muridae > Mus > Mus musculus. The sequence goes on from NC_000085.6 coordinate 3,647,056, forward strand.
CAAGAAGCAAATCAACGACACAGATGCAGGGAAGCCAAACCAAAACCATGTCTGCACTCAGTGTAGTGGCTGCTGTGCTCCAGAGGGCAAAACTGATACAGACCAGGAAAGCTCAGGGGCTCCACACTGGGGTTAGCTCCCTGGGCAGTGCCCACTAATGCCCCCATCCTTTCCTTTTTACAGTTAATAGCTTTTGGATAAAACTCAGCACAGCAAACTTTCAGGGTGTGGCCCTACGTTGACGTGCTCAGCACTCTGAAGGCACTACTAAACCAGGATATCACTGTTTTGATGAGGGATCCACAACTCCCAAACTCAGCTCAGAGCTGATGGTGAACTCAGCGTCAGAGTTGTCACTAAATCGAGTAGACCCTTGTGAAGAGGCTGCCATGTTTGTCACTTTAGCTGGTGACAGCCCCCACCACCAGGCCAGGCCCCACCTGTCCCTGCCAGTGCCAATGTTCCACCTCACCTGTCTTGCACGTCTTGCCATTGTCCTGCAACTGCACACCAGTGGGGCAGGCACAGGAGTAGAAAGGCTCCCTCGGGGACAGCAGGCACAGGTGGGAACAGCCACCGTTGTCCTCCTCGCATGGTGTGTGGACTGGTGGGGACAGAACAGGACAGGATGGAAGGAAGTTGCAGTACAAGCTGTGAGCGCACCACTGCCCAGCCACTCCCTCCCACGGGGGCTGGCATCCTACACATCCCATGTATCCTACAGGACAACTGTCAGATGTCCCTCCAGCCCTACACCATGACTCGTCCTCCTAGTCCTACCTAACCGCACTCAGACCACCCCCCATGGAGGGCCTTCAGCCTCAGCAGCAGTTCTGTAATTTCTCAGAAACCATCCCAGACCTGCCCTGCCCTGCAGGGCACATTCCCCAAGCTAAGCTTTCTCCAACAAGAAGATAAACTTTCAAAGGATGCTACTTTCCCCAGAAAAGTCACCCGCCATGCTTCCATGGAAATTCTCAGGACCGCTTAGGCAGCCATGCCTGGGAACCCTGGGTTAGTGGACTCCTGAGCACACCCTGTCTCTTTAATCTGCCTGGACCCTGCAGACTCAGTCCACATTGGGTTACCACATTTAGGCCCCTCCCCCAGGCTCTTCTGTGACCACTGTACAGTTGAATCTAACAAAGGTTCCCAGACCCTCCTTCTACCTCAGGAATGTGGGGCTCAGCACCCCTGCAACTCTGTCAACTGGAACTGAGTCTCCTGCAGTTGACCTTCGCCCTCACAACACACTCAGTGAAGAGTGGGCAGCTCCAAGCAAAAGAGTTCAAGAACTATGTACTCTTGACAGGGTCAGGGACCACCTCCCCCACCCCTCCTACACTAACCTTTGTGGCTTGAGTTCCTAGACCCACATTCAAACCTTCTATAAAGTGTGGCCAGAAATACTGATCCTTGGTGCATGTGCAACTGAGTGAGCCTAGAATGGCCTCTTCCCGCCTCCCATCCAACCCCCTCAGTCTGTCACAGAAACTCAGAGTCACCGTCAGGGACTTCTATTAAGATTCTACCATATAAGACCCCAGGCTGAGAAGTAAGACTCTGAGCAAGTATTTTACACTTCAGGGCTCTACTGGGCCTTCACAATGGCACCACCTGCCCTAGAAAGCCTGAAACAGCTCTAGAGAGGCCCTGTCCACCGTACTAGCCTGCCTAGACAACCACATGCAGAAACACTGTCCATGTACAAGCATACTCACATATACCATGTACACACACACGCACACGCGCACACACACACACACACACACACACAAGCTCCTCCTTCTATCCTAGCATTCACTTCTCTGCAGGGGTGCCTCTCTGTGGGTGCTTCTGTAGGATAGAGGCTTGGTCTGATCTCTTCTTAGCCCTGTCTACCAGCTCCCTACTGCACTGCCTGGATCCACTCTGCCCTACTGCTTGACTATACTGCCCCACTGACCTGACTGAGCCCCACATCCGGGCTATATCCTTCCCATCTCTACCCTATCCTACCTGTACCAGCAGATCTGCCTGATGTAGCCTCTCCGACCTGCAAGCCCTACCCTGTCATGCTTATCCCCTGCCCCGCCCACCCCATCCCCAGTGCCCACCCCTGCCTGTCCTCTGCCCCGCCCACCCCATCCCCAGTGCCCACCCCTGCCTGTCTTCTGCCCCGCCCACCCCATCCCCAGTGCCCGCCCCCTGCCCGCCCACTCCATCCCCAGTGCCCACCCCTGCCTGTCCTCTGCCCCGCCCACTCCATCCCCAGTGCCCACCCCTGCCTGTCCTCTGCCCCGCCCACCCCATCCCCAGTGCCCACCCCTGCCCCGCCCACCCCATCCCCATTGCCAGCTCACACTCACAGGGAGGCTGCCGCTCCTGGCTCAGCACTTGGATGTCCATGGGTGAGTACAGAGCACTAAGGATCTCCTTCCTCTGCTCCCCTGTCCACTTGTTGCAGGCGTGGATGGAGCGGGTCTGCCAGTCTGTCCAGTAGAGTGTGTCCCCAGAGAGTGTCAGGGCAAAAGGGTGAGTGAGGCTGCCCTCCACCACCTTCTGCCTGCAGTAGGTAGGAAACAGGCAGAGTGGTTAGGAGAAGACCTCTCAGGCCAACTCTGCCCTATGCTGGAGGCCTTTAGGCCACCACAGACCCGCTGTGTCTGTCAGATCAAAGGGAAGCAGCTGCAAGCACACTCTCCTCACTCGGCCACTCCAGTCAGCCCTTCCAGGTATGCACGGGCAGCGCCCACCCAGCCAGCCTGGGTGCCTGTGACAAAAACGTAAGAGCCCCTGGACAAAGGGACAAAGTGCCCCTAGAAAAGAAAAATGCATGGAGCCACACCTGGTGACAGTTTCTGAGAAGCCTGGGTCCCCAGACCTGATGTGCAAAGAGCTTCCTGCTGACTCAGCCAGATGTGTTCTGTCCGACAGTCCACACCAACAGCAGGGAGGCACTCTCAGCCCTGTGTGTTCAGAACCGCCGACACAGCGGACATCATGTTTAATGAGATTATCAACACTGGTAATAGGACTGGAATTGAGCAGAGCCAGCATCTTGTGGTTATTTAACGACCACCACTCTGCAGTAGGCTCTGGCCAGCTGTATGGCGTTGAGACCCTGCCTATCATCATACAGGAGGTAGTATGGGGTTTGTTGTGAACATCAAACAAAATGGTAAATGTCCCTGGACACTGACACAATGCAAGAGTTATCGCTATCTGTTATACTAACTGCTACCCTCTTGTCAGGACCGCTTGCCCAAGGCTAGCAGCTTTCCAGATTCTGGGCTAGCCTAGATCATGCTGAGATCACTTGCTCCCACCGTCTGTCCTTGGGCTAGCCTGATTTCCAAATCTCAGATCAGACCCTGACCAGTGTACCCTATGTGCATCTTCACCCTCGCCCTACAAATGACAAGACACAGGCTGGACATCATCCCAAAATTGATGGAATGTGGGCCTTTTTAATCAAACTCAAGATGAACCCTTCACAGCAGCTCCTATGCCCCAAGCCAGGAGCTCCTCCAGTGCAAAGGTCAGATTAACCTTCCCATGAGGAGCCCAAGACCTGATGTCAACTCAGTAAGTAATATTCAGTCACAGAGTAAACTACCCCTAACTCGACACAAAGGTCACAGCTATTTCTCAAGTGTAATGATGGCACAGGGCCACACCAAGCAGGAAGCTCTAACAACCAAGTAGGAGAACAGGCCGAATTCATCTACCTGTCCTCTTCATTGATCAAGCACCTACTGTCTGCACAGTCTCTAGCAAGGCTGTAGATATGATAATAGTCACACAGCCGCTGCTGCCCTGGAGATACTATGGCAGAGGCAGGACAAAGAGCAATGAATGCCCTAGTCCCGGCCAGATCTAAGCCCTGACCGGCAACTCTAAAATCCCAAACAGTCTAAACGCTGAACTTTTTATTTATTTGCTTTTCAGATGTATTTTTATGGGGCTGGTGAAATGGTTCAGCGGTTAAGAGCACCGACTGCTCTTCCGAAGGTCCTGAGTTCAAATCCCAGCAACCACATGGTGGCTCACAACCATCTGTAACAAGACCTGATTCCTTCTTCAGGTGTCTGAAGACAGCTACAGTGTACTGTATAATAATAAATAAATCTATGAGCCGGAGCCAGCAGGAACTAAGCGAGCAAAGTTGACCAGGAAGGAGCAGGGCTGGCCGGAGTAAGCAGAGGTCCTAAATTCAATTCCCAACAACCACATGAAGGCTCACAACCATCTGTACAGCTATTCATATATAAAAAATAAATAAATCTTTTTAAAAAAGATGTATTTTTATTTTATTTTCACTTGTGTGTGTGCAGGTATGTGCATCTGAGTGCAGTGCCCAGGGAGGCCAGAAGAGGGCACCAGATAAGCCTTCCAGCACAAGTGCTGGGAAGTGAACTCAAGTCCTCTGCAAACACAGCAAATGCAGGTAACCACTGAGCACCTCTCCAGCCCCTGAACACTGAGATTTTCTTACTCATTTCCCAGTACAAACTGGGCGCAGATATGGGTCAGATGTAGTCTTTTCTCTTTTTTAAAATACGATATGTATGGTATGTATATGGGAGGAACTCGAAACCCACAGCACTAAGTGGAGATCCAAGAACTGGTTCTCAGACTGGGTGTGGTGGCCACACCTTTAATCCCAGCCTTGGGAAGCAGGCACAGGCAGATCTCTGTGACTTTATGGCCAGCCTGGTCTACAAAGCAAGTCCAGGACAGCCAGGGCTATTACACAGAGAAACCGTATCTAGAAAAAACAAAAACAGAAAGAAATGGTCCTCTACCTCTTATCGTGTGGCCTGCAGGGATTGAACTCAGAGCCCGCCTTGCACAGCTGCCATCTCGGAGGCTATGTATGTTCCTCTCACACAGTTTGGAAGGAACGTTCAGCATATTGCTGTGGAAACAGTTCCATCAGCTGTGACATCAGACATGGTAACTATGCTCTGTTCCCAAAGTCATCTAACAATCCTTGGGGGCTCCAGGGAAGAACCTAAGGCCTGAGTTAAGGAGCCTCAACTCCCTGAGGACAGCAGATATAGTGGGGAGGGCGCCTCGGCCACTAGGCACTCACCGGAAGGAGCCGTCCAGGTTGGCACGGTGGATGAAGCTGAGCTTGGCATCGGCCCAGTACAGCTTCTGTTCCTCCAGGTCGATGGTCAGCCCATTGGGCCAGTAAATGTCGGAGTCTACAATGATCTTCCGGGTACTGCCATCCATCCCTGCCCGCTCGATCCGGGGTGCTTCCCCCCAGTCAGTCCAGTACATGTACCTAGTGAGGAGACGGGATAAAAGGAAAGACACAGATGGATCTAGGGATTGGTTCCAATCCCTAACCCAGGCCTGAAAGCTCACCCACCAGACCTGTGAGAAATAACGAGTGACTATCGTTTGAGGGACCCAAACTTTAGGTTTTTATGTGAAGGAATTAAAATAGAGATATTGCTTGAAATACTTGAAAGAGGTATAAACCTTCACCATCACCTCCATCTCCTGTAGCTAAGGCTAGCCTCACCCCACTGCTTCCTCCACCATCCTCATCTCCTGTAGCTAAGGCTAGCCTCACCCCACTGTTTCCTCCACCTCCCAAGTACTAGGATTACAACCATGTGCCACCATGCCCAGTTTTTTTTAAAAAAATACTTACCTTTTTTTGTATTTTTGTATATATGTGTGTATGTGTGTGTGTGTGTGTGTGTGTATGTGTGTGTGTATGTGTGTGTGTGTGTGTGTGTGTGGGTGTGTGTGAGTGTGTACATGTAAGTACAGGTCTGCAAGTTCTCCTGGAGCTGGCTGTAAACTGTGAAAGTATTTTCTAAGAACTAAACTGAGACCCTTGAGAGAGGAGTGCTGAGCCATGTCTCCAGTCCTGAGGAACATGTCCTTGAGAATATAACCTGCAGGCTGGAGAGATGCTTCGGGAGCTATAAGAGCACAGGCTGCCCTTGCAGATTCAGCTCTCAGCTCTTGCAATAATGGGCACAGGGGCTGTCTCACTGCTGTGTCCCCAGCAGGGGGTCCTAGGTGAGCCAGAACTATCACCACCTTCTAGAGGGACGATGAGGACGTCATCTAGAAGGGTAGGCATAGGAACATCATGAAAATATCCCCTTCTCTGCCAAGCACCCCACACAGGGTAACTCCTGAGTGTCCTGCACCACCCTCTGTGCCAGCCAGTACTGCGAAAGCCAGCCTGCTGCCCCCATTAGACAGATAGGAAGTGGGGGCTCTGGCACGTGGACTTGTCTCACACACACAGCAAGCAGCAGCTCTAGACAGCAGCCTGGGTGGGCAGGTAAGGCCCAAGCTTTGTGCATGCTTCATCCTGCATCAGCAGGGCCATAACTGGGGTGATGCTCTGGGCATCTGGAGGTAGGTCAGCCTCAGCTGAGGCTGACATGGCCTGGGCGCTGCCTTCTTTCCCTGTGCTTCCCACTCCTACAGGCCTGGAATTAGCCCAGGGACTTGCCACCCACTGAGAAGCGTGTTTCTACGCTTCCCATTTGGTGCTGTGGTCCAGCCAGAGCTAAGGCCAGGCAGGGAAATGAGGTTAGTACACCACATTTCTTCCCCACTTCCTGAGGCCTGCAGGTTTCCTTAAATGGGGAACGGGAGAGCTGCTGGCTCAGTGGGGACAGGCCCATGCCAGTTCCAGTACTGCTGCAGGGCAAGCTGGCAGGACTAAGGCCATCATCCTCCTCCTCAGTGAGGCAAGGCAGAAGCTGAGGCAGGGCCAAGGTGCAGGGCTGCAATGCCGGGCTGTTACCTCAAGGCAGTACCAGCTGCATTTCTGCCAGGAGGCCTTTTAGCCCCATCCAGATATGCTGCAGGGCTTCCCCAGGCTGAGCCAGGGTCTTCCCAGCTTCAGAGCCCTCTCTGCCACACCTGCTAACCCAGTCCTGAGCTAAGCACACGGAGATAGGTATTTGGATAAAGCCGTTCTTCTCAATGGTGGCTGGGACAGGATCCCCTCATCCAAGAAAGTCTCCAAAGGAGACACAGGAAGGCACAAGGGCAGGCAGGGCCTCCGCAGTGCTGAGGGGAGAGCCAAGTTTCTCTCTTGCACTGCATTTCACTGTCCCCACTCCGAGCTGCACCCCACAGCTTGTACACCCTTATTTATCCAGGGCACAGGAAGGAAGCTTGAGATGTCCTGTCTGTGGCAGCATTGCCAAGGTCAACACTGGTCCAGGGGCAGGATTTGAAAGGAACAGCGTGACCCAGAGGAGAGCGTCTAGTGAAGAAGTCAGAAGCAAGTGTACACATGACCCACAGGACCAAGGCTGACTGATCCCAGAGATAACACAGGCCACAGCAGCTCAAGTAAGGACAGAGTGCATAACAGGCTGAAGAGATGGCTCAGCGGCTACAACACTGGTTTCTATACAGGGCCCAGGCTCAGTTAGCAACACCCATATAGGAGCTCACAACCCTCTGAAACGCCAGTTCCAGGGATCTAATGCCTTCTGGCCTCTGCAGGCACCAGGCATGTACTTAAATGGAGGTGGGCATTTGAACAAAGCCGTTCTTCTCAATGGTGGCTGGGACAGGATCCCCTCATCCAAGGAAGTCTCCAGAGGAGACAACAGCACAGGAAGACATGGGTCATAGCAGGGCCTAAACAACTGTAGGGAAGGAAGGAGAGGGAGGGAAGAAGGGAGGGGGAGGGGGAGGGGGGAGAATTCAAACTGCATAATCTTTTATGTGGTGGAATGTGGGTATGCGTGTTACAGCATTCATCCAGCCAAGGGTAGCTCTTAGTATTTTCATGTGGCATGACAAAGTCACAGCACACCTCTGTATATCTGTATAGATGGGGACACAGACATAGCACCATGTCGCCCTTCGCAGCTGCTCCTGCCTTCAGAATAGAACTCACTCTAGACACTTTCTATCCCAACCTGCTACAAGCCTGGGCCAAGCTGCTGCCCTCCTCTGCCGTCTATAACTGCTATGGGGAGACAGGCTCAACCCAAAGCCAAGACCTTGAGTCATCCTCTCCCACAGGAGTACTCTTCTCTGCCCCAGGCCCCTTACACTGGTCATCCTGTCTCTACAGCCAGAAGCCACCTGGTGGCACTCATTCCTCTCAAACACACTGTGCCTATATCATTTTCTCCGCAACCCTACCAGTACCCTGTAAGGTCACTAGGGCAATGGTGAAACCCACAGCTTCCTGCCCATGTTCACGAACGTTGCATCTGGGCATGTGGTAGGTTAGAACTATAGCATTCTGTCCCAGGAAGAGTAGGAAACCAGGGTAGAGAGAGACAAAAACACAGAGGGATCCTGTTGAAAACTGGGGTGCTAGTCCTGAGCCCATTTTATCAGACTCTAACACAGACCAATCCCTCTTAGCCACAGAGACTCTCCTGGGATAATGGCCCACACCTCCTGGGAAGACTGTCAGGGTACTGTTGTCCCTGGGGATTTGAGGTCCGAGATTGTTCACCAGATAACAGAGTTAGTCCTAGGAAGATGACTTAAGTTCTATGCAGCTGAGGAGTGAGGGAACCCACAGGGGGTAGCTGCTAGTCTGTCACCCCACACACACCCCCAAAAAATCCCACTTACCTCTGGTGCATATGAACTGAACACATACATACATGCAAGCTTCTTTACAAACACATGTACTCATCCACAGATGCTCTATCACACACTCAATCACACGTACATGCTCTCTAGTACACATGCACACATACACAATTTTATATATATATATATACACACACACACATGCACACCTTAACAGTCACATAGATTTGTGTGCACAAGCTCAATAACCCTTATGTATAATAATATACACACAAATGCATATACATTCTCACATAAAAAGCACATTCATACATGTGCACAGAATCTCCTGTATACTCATGTATGTGCACATACACTCTCATAAATACACACTCACATACAAGCATAAACAGGCACAGTTACGCTTACACACAACCACCCCTGCACACACTTGTCCAGGTGCATAGACTTCCTCACATAAAACATTCACACACATTCACGTAACATTTGCACACAGGTTTCTCATATATACTCTCATATGTGGCAGCATGTGTACACACATACACACACACACACACACACACACACACACACAAAACCACTTCCTGGCCCTTTGCACAAAGTATAAATTAGCTTCTGAAGCCACATACTCAAAGGCCAGCTCTGGACAAAGAAGTGACTTCAGCCACATAGTGTGCCCTCACCTGGTCTGCTCCTCAAACTCCCTAGACCAAGCAGTGGCAATCCTGCCAGACCACACGCAAACCCTCCAGCCAAGCTCAGAAGCCTGGGCACAGGCCACACCCACTCTCCCAGCCTGCTTCTGCTCAGTCCACAGCCAGGGCAGCTAAAGTCACCCAGAGTAGCTCACTGAAAAGGCTCACAATAAGGTGGCACTATCAGGATCCAGACAGCACTCCATTGCTAGAGAGCCAAAAGATGAACTTAGGATCCCCAGCAGTGGAAAAAGGCAGTGCATGGGTCAGCTGGAGCCTAACCTACACGGGGACTGGCTGCACAGACTTCCTACAAGGTTTATACAAACACACAGGGGAGGTCCACAGCCAGCATCGTGCTTCCTGGATGCATTTCTCAGAAGCTCTGGGGACATTACAAATGCTAAAATGTTGGGGGCACGGACTGGGAGGAGAGGAGGGAGGGGAGACTGCAGTCAGGATGTAAAGTAAATAAATTAGCTTTTAAAAAAAGGGGGGGGGGCTGGAGAGATGGCTCAGCGGTTAAGGTTAAGAGCCCCGACTGCTCTTTCGAAGGTCATGAGTTCAAATCCCAGCAACCACATGATGGCTCACAACCATCGGTAATGAGATCTGATACCCTCTTCTGGGGTGTCTGAAGACAGCTACAGCAAGGCAATGGGGCCAGAGTGAGAAGAAAAAAAAAGTGTCTGAAGACAGTTGCAGTGTACTTAACATATTGTGGGAAGCCACATGTGCCGTTGCAGGGTGGCGCTGGCTTCTGCTGGCCACCACGCATACATAGGCAGTAAAGCTTTTTTTGCCAAGATGAGGTTTTGAGAATTAACCAAAATTAACCAATCAGATGAGAGACAAGCTAACCAATCAGATGAGAGACAAGTTAACCAATCAGATGAGAGATAAGTTAACCAATCAAATGAGAAACAACTTAACCAATCAGATGAGAGACAAGTTAACCAATCAGATGTAGGCATGCAAATGAGGTGGTAAGCATAACCCAAGCACAACCAATCCCGGTGTGAGACATGCCTCTCCTAGGCCTATATAAGCAGCACCAGTTCTGGGCTTGGGGTCTCTTCGCCTCTGCAATCAAGCTCTCCCAATAAATGTGTGCAGAAGGATCCTGTTGCAGCGTTGTTCTTGCTGGTGAGTCAGGCATGCGCAAGAACATATAATAAATAAATCTTTAAAAAAAAAAAAAGGGCTGGTGAGATGGCTCAGTGGGTAAGAGCACCCGATTGCTCTTCCGAAGATCCAGAGTTCAAATCCCAGCAACCATATGGTGGCTCACAACCATCTATAACGAGATCTGACGCCCTCTTCTGGTGTGTCTGAAGACAGCTACAGTGTACTTACATGTAATAAATAAATCTTTAAAAAAAAAAAAAAAAAAAAAAAAAAAAAAAAGCTGGGTGTGGTAGCACATTCCTTTAATCCCAGCACTTGGGAGGCAGAGGCAGGCGGATTTCTGAGTTCAAGGCCAGCCTGGTCTACAAAGTGAGTTCCAAGACAGCCAGGGCTATACAGAGAAACCCTGTCTCAAAAAAAAAAAAAAAAGCTAAAATGTCAACTGAGTACAGCACTAGGCAAAAGCCAAAACCAGGATGTGTGTCTTGCCCAAGACGTGAGTCCGTGAGTCTGTCTGATTGTTCTCACACCTGAGCCAGCATACAACTTCAGGGTCATGGCCACGAAAGGGCAGCTTAGACAAGGGTCTGTGCATCCCACCCCAGAGTCAACCCTGAGAAAAGAAGGCTGGAGGAATGGCAAGGAGTGAACGAAGACATGCCTATCTAGAACACTGTAGAATGTGGCCTGATGCTGAAGCCAGCAGTGGCCCCTAGACTGCAGTGAAGGACATTCACGGTTTGACTGTTGGCCCCTCCCAAAGTGGCCTTCATGGCTGTCCTGCGCTTTCCAGGGTCAGAGTGAGTTGACTGCACCAATATAGGTAACTTCCAGAATACACAGAGTAGGTGCTACATCCAGACACAGAGCCACCACAGCCAACAGTCACAGAAGGGGTGGGAGGTCCCTGAACTTACCTGGGTCACCTGTCCTAGTGCAGAAGGATGCTAAGCTTCAAACCCAAGCATCATCCTCATCTGCCCTTGTTTGTGTGTTTGATTGAGACACAACGTCCTGCTCAGCTAAGCTACAGTCAGTTTGCATTGGCCTCTAAGCCTGGGAAGCATTTCCTTGGCTGATGATTGGTGGGGGAGGGTACAGGTCACTGTGGGCAGTTCAGTGCCTGGGCTGATGGTCCTGGGTGCTACAAGAGAGCAATCTGAACAACCAATGGAGAGCAAACCACTAAGCAGTTTAGTTCTTGACTCTGGGTTCCTGCCTTGAGGTCCTGCCCTGACTTTACTCAGAGGTGGGGCATGACTTGAGTATTGTCTGATCAAGTATACTGACTGATTCATCCCCAAGCTGTTCTTGGTCATGGAGTTTTTAAGACGGCAATATAAATACCTTAAAACACCTTGTCTCTCACTGGGACCAGGGGCTGGGCAATTTGACTGCAGGCAGCCAGCAAGCCTCACAGATCCCTGTGTCTCTAACTCCACGGTCCTGGGATTATAGACATGTGACGCCCCGCACCTAACTTTCTTCATGGATGGAAGTCAAATCCTCCTGGTTACGAGGTAAGTACATCACCAATGGAGGCATCTCCCCAGTTCCTGTATATTTTTAAGACGGTCTTTATAGCTCAGGTTGGCCTGGAACTTGTGGCAACACTCCTGCCTCAGCCTCCAGAATGCTAGGATTGTAGGTGTGAACCACCATCCCTGGCTAAACATGCCATGTTTTACAGTTCAGGATCTGGAAGGGAGGTGATTCCCAGCAAGGGCTGCTTCCCAAGGCACCTCATCAGCCTGCCTCAGGTACTCTACAGAAGAAATCCTGTTCCCCGCGCCTCCCCATAGGAGCAGGAGAAAAACAGAGGTTTACCCATGTGCAGGATCCAGGGCAATGGCCCTTGGCTGGTCCAGGTCCTGCCAGAAGAGAACCTTACGGGACGTCCCATTGAGGTTGGCAACCTCAATGCGGTTGGTCTCGGAGTCCGTCCAGTACAGCTTCTTGCCAACCCAGTCACAGGCCAGGCCATCAGGTGACACGAGGCCCGAGATGACAATGTTCTGTGCAGCAGCTCCAGTCTGGTTCAGGTAGGTCTGTTTGATGGCCTCCTCGCTCACATCTGTCCAGTACACAGCACCCTTGGAGAACTGGAAGTCTACAGCAGCTGCATCCTCCAGGCCACTGGCCACAATGGTGGACTCCAGCTTCACTCCGCCGGCATCCACTAGCCGCACATCCCGGCGGTTGGCAAACAACAGGAGCGGTGAGGCTGTGGGCAGAGCACAGGGTCAGGATGGCTAAGCAGGACAGGAACCAGCTCCCAGGGAAAGAGAATCATGCACGGCTACCCCGGGCCCCTGCTCCCAAGACTCCTTCCTTCCAGTTGCCCAAAGGCTCCCTTAGTGATAGGCCAGTATAGAGAGGCAGGAAGGCTCCCCAAATCCCCAAGCTCTGGCTCTACTGCTCCCCAAACTGGAAAGACCACTTCCTCACCTCAACTTGCTTTCAGTAGTTCAGGTGTGCTCTTCAAAGGCACATGGGAGGGGAGGGGGCAGGGGCAGGGACAGGGAGGCTGGGGGTGGATTTGTAACCTAGGACTTTTTTTTTCTCCAACCCTCACTGGGAGATGGTGGGGCAGTGCTCCCAGCTCTGAAAAGTAAAGAAACCACACACTTAATCCCTAAGTTTTAAGGGGAACCCACAGCATACTCCTGGAAAGCTAGCTTTCCTTCTAAGAGGCCTGGCAGTGGCCCCAGGGACCCACAGTGAGGCAGGCCAGAATGTGGGTGGCTCCCCACCCTCACCTGGGGCAGGCTGCTTCTCCTCTCCTCCCCCGCCTGGGGAATCCTAGACAACACAGACACTGTATCACCCCAAGGCTCCACCAGCCTCTCCTTTTCAAGGGCAGAAGCTGCAAAGGAAAGCTCAGGAGGAGAAAAAGAAAGTTCTGGGAGTGAAAGAAAAAGAGCCACAGTGGCAAAACCAAGATGCCTTCATAGGCTGGCAAGCAGGGGCTGCTTGTACCAGGGGCCTCCAAGGTTCCCGTTCCAGTGGAGAAACAGACACCGGGCAAAGACCAAAAGCAGGTAGTGACATCTGTCAGGTTAATGCTGTGAATGGGCCAGAGTCAGGGACAGGACAGGAGTGGGAACAGAACAGGAGAAGGCTGCACACTACATACAGTGGTTAGGGGAGGCCTCATTAAAACCCATGCAAAGTTCCCAGGGTAGAAACACACAGTGCCAGCCTCAGTCAGGAGGCTGGTCCTACGGGTTCCTCCCCTACCAGGTGACCCATGCCTCTCAAATGCACAGCCCCTGGTAGACTAGGGGTCCTGGTATACATTCTCCAGGCCCAGAGCTGCAGCCTTCATAAAGAAGCATACACTTGTGCCAAGTCACACCAAGAGTGATGTTAGGGGTTAAGCCCCATGGCCCAGCTTGCACCACACTTGGGACCCTTAAAAGATCACTAAGAAAAGCTCGTGAGCCGGGCGATGGCGCCTGCCTTTCATCCCAGCACTCGGGAGGAAAGGAAAGGAAAGGAAAGGAAAGGAAAGGAAAGGAAAGGAAAGGAAAGGAAAGGAAAGGAAAAAGGAAAGGAAAAAGGAAAGGAAAAAGGAAAGGAAAAAGGAAAGGAAAAAGGAAAGGAAAAAGGAAAGGAAAAAGGAAAGGAAAAAGGAAAGGAAAAAGGAAAGGAAAAAGGAAAGGAAAAAGGAAAGGAAAAAGGAAAGGAAAAAGGAAAGGAAAAAGGAAAGGAAAAAGGAAAGGAAAAAGGAAAGGAAAAAGGAAAGGAAAAAGGAAAGGAAAAAGGAAAGGAAAGGAAAGGAAAAAGGAAAGGAAAGGAAAAAGGAAAGGAAAAAGGAAAAAGGAAAGGAAAAAGGAAAGGAAAGGAAAGGAAAAAGGAAAAAGGAAAAAGGAAAAAGGAAAAAGGAAAAAGGAAAAAGGAAAAGAAAGGAAAGGGAGTTTGTGAAAAATCCTCTAGGAGACAAAGATGACCCTGGGACAAAGCATTTGGACAATACCATAGCACCTGCTGTATTAAGGACCACAAAATAAATGGCTGAGCAGTAAGAGCATATGCCGATCCTGGAGAGAATCCAGGGGTGGCTCCAGCTCGAGGGCACACAGCACCTCTGGTCCCTGTACTTTTATGCACATACCCACAAACAGGCAGACAAACGAGCACACAACTTAGTAAATCTTAAAAACAAGATAATGACTCCTGAAGAATGATTTCCAATGCTGAGCTCTGGTCTTTACATGAACATATAACTGCACACATGTGTATGTGTGGATACACACACCCACATCACTATGAATCCATGTACACTGAGGGCATGAAAGAGCACTAACTGGTGACAAGGACTAATAAAGGCTTGGTCAACTAGAAGCATCTCTGCCTCAGGATTGGTAAATATGTATTTTCAAATGCTAATGCTGAACCCACTTCTGTTGCTAAGGGGCTATCTATGCATGTATTATTTTTGAAGCTGACTATGACAAGGCAAGAATCCAGACCTCTAGGGAGGGCACCGGTGGTCTCAGAGTATGCTCTACACAGGGACCCAGGGGCAGCAGTATCTTCCCTGTGAAATGGGGGGGGGGGGGGGGCTCAAGTCACAAATGTGAGGATGCTGTCCTGGAAGCTGCTAGTGGCAAGTGCTCCCCAGGCTAGAGTCAGCGTCATTAAACTTGGGGTCCTGGGTTTCATTCTGGCCTGGCTCCCAGATGGGAGATCCAAAGCAAGAACACTCTGCTGATACTGTTTCTTCACACACAGACCTAAAACTAATGTTTTGACCTGGCATGATGGCACATGCCCAGGACATGGACTTGAGAAGCAGAAGGATGAGAAGTTCAAGGCCAGCCTGGACTACCTTGTCTCAAAACCATGACAGCAAAGAGTTAATGTTTCAAAAAGACCCAGCTGACAGCTGAACAGGCCAAATCCCCTATGATATGACAGCTCCCTTGGTCCACCCTGATGTCCCCATCAGTTTAGTTTTGTATATACCCCTTCAAAGCAAGAACATAGATGTCCCATATCCCCAGAAATTTTCAGTACCCACAGTCAGGGAGGGGAGCCAAATAGCTCAGAATTATCCCTGATGTGTGTACAGCAATCGCTCCCAGGACCCCATCAAATCAGTGTCAGAAAAAAACACCAGCCCTGGCCCCCTTCTGCCTTGGCCACCATGCCCTGTGATTAGTTTATCGTCCCTGCCACAGCAGAATTGAGACTCTGAAAACCCCAGTGCCAACAATCCCATTTTAACCCATGTAAGTATATCCAATATTTATATATAGAATTCATAACAGATGGTTTGCCTTCCACTCCAATAGCCCATGTTTTACACTGTTTGCGTGGTTACCCCAAACAAGGCCCAATTCCAGGTAATTCAACCCTTTGCTGAGACCCCAAAATAAAGAGCAATTTTGGTCCATGCCTTATTTATAATCACAAAGCATTACATTGGACCTCTGAGTACTTGGAGAGTGTGTAGGAGCCTGTGCACACACGGTGCATGGGGGTGGGGAGGAGATTCTATCACCATCCCAATGGGGAAGGCCAAGCCACAGAAAGAATAAGGGTTCACATACAAGAAGCTACCAACTTAGTTGGAGAGCATACACACACAGGCATAGTTCACACGGCCACACAGCACCTAAGCAAGGAGCTCCAAGGTGGTGGCACCAGGCGTGGGTGTACTGCGCAAGCTTTCTGGAAGGAGGCTGGGGTCTCAAAGAAGGAAGACAACACAGAAAACGGTGATCACACCCCAAAGAGACATCAAGCTGCAGCTATGCATCTCACATCCATGATTTCTACTATGGGACACACCTCAGCCTCCTCAGCACCTGAACACTGGATGGCTACCAGCTTGGGATACTCACAGGATCACTTATACACATCCTTGTACCCCATCCACAGGACCCAGGGCTCCCCATTCTAGCTCCACTCACCTTCTTCCATCTTATATCTGATACTGCCCAGTCAGAGCTTCCCACTGCCCTCACTGCCCAGAGAACTCAACTGAGACTATTTTTAATGCATATGGACACACTGTGCGCGCACGCGTGTGTATTGTGTGTGTGTATTGTGTGTGTGTGTGTGTGTGTGTGTGTATTGTGTGTGCGTGTGTGTGTTAGTCTCTTCCCCCATCACTGATTTTTGAAACAGAGTCTCTCAAATCCTAGCACTTACTGATTTGCCCAGACTAGTCCCAGCTGGCCAGCAAGTCCCTTCTGTCTCTACATTCCTGGGATTACAGGAGTACAGCTTTTTATTCATTTACTTCATTTACATGTGTGCTTGCTTACTTATTATTCTGTGTGAGTTTATGTGCACCATGTGTGTGCGGTACCACACGGAGGCCAGAAGAGAGCATTAGGTCCCCTGGAACCGGAGTTGCAGGTGGTTGTGCTTGGCGATGCAAGTCCTAGAAACCAAACCTGAGCCCTCTGCAAGAGCAGCCTAGTGCTTTCAACTATTGACCATCTCTTCTACTAAGAACTAAAATTCTGGTCCTCTGAAAGAGCATCTAGCACCTGACCGCTGAACCACCTCTCCAGCCCAGATTTTTTTTTTAATAGTACCAGCAGAACAATGACAGTCTACAAAACTCCCAGGAAGGCCACTGGGAGCTATTCACTAGAAGACAGGCTAGGGTGGTGGACTGTGCTGCACAAGCCAGGAAGCTCTATGCTTTTCTAAGAGGCATCTTCAGATAAATGATGGGGACCAAAGAGAAAGCTCAACAGAAGCAATGAGGGCTGCTCTTCTTCTCCAGTCACCAAGAACAAAGAGAGTGCTCATTGCTGTGCCACTGACATCCCTAGTCAAGTAAAAGAAAGTGCCAACATGCCTTTAATCCCAGCACTGGGGGAGGGAGAGGCAGGCAGATCTTTGGGAGTTCAAGGCCAGCCTACTCTATATAGTTCTAGGACAGCCCGGGCTATGTAGAAAAATCCTGTGTCCAACAACAACAACAAAATAATTAACTAATTAAAATAAAAGGAAGAACCAACACTAATCCACAGTTCCCCAGAGCCCTGGGCCCTGGGACCCATCATATTTGTCTCTTGGCCAGTAGCAGAGCCACTCAAACCCAACCAACTATGGCAGCCATGTCCTCAGCCACAGAATCTCAAATCTTCACAGGGACTCGATCCCAGCTAAGGCTGCTCTCAGTGACAATCTAATGTTGTATTGATGGAAATGAACAGTTTGATACAAAGAATAAAACCTTAGGTCTCTTGTAATCCCTCCTACCCTACCACAGACCTACCTTTAATGGAGACTTCAGCAAACATGGGAGATGGCTCTCATCCCCACCTCCTCCTGAGCTGAGCTACCTATAGCCCTCCCTACCCATCTATCCATCTCTCCATCCATCCACAGGTCTCTGGACCCACTGAGTCACAAAACCTCCTCTTCTTGCCCACAGCCCCCATCCATACTTCCCAGAACAGCCCCAGTTGCCAACATATTCTATCAGGCCACCTCTGGGACATTAGCCATTCTCACTCTGTAGTCCCTGACACCTGGCTGATAGGACACCTGGCTCAGAGCTACCTGGTTTCCGAGGTCTGGGGGGGAAACCCCTGTCTTCCCAGATGCTGTCATGTGCACCTTCCCCAGTGCAGCCACACTCACCTCTTTGGGGTATGCATAACTGATAAGTCCAGCAGGGCACAAATCACAGCTGGCCAAGACCATCATCTGTGTCAAAACCAAAACAGCCATGGCCAGGCTGCACATCCAGAAATGTAAGCACAGCCCACTCAAAAGGACAGCATACATCTCCCACAACAGAGGCTGACTGGGACCCTGAAAGCTCTTATTGTAACAGAGTTAGGGAATCCTCAGGAGCACACCCAGCAGTGCCCACTGTACTAGTGAGGCAGTGAGAAGAAGCTTCCAGAATACCACAAACCCTATCTTGGACTGGCCAGAATGGGGAGCTGGCCCCACTTACAGAATTACATCAGGTCTGTGCAGGCAGGCCACAGAACTAGAGCGACTCTTCACACCAAGTCCTCACACTCCAATTCCAACCCTCTCTGTTCCCCGCAACCACCTCTGCATCCAGACACCCCCACTGAAGGGTGCAGCTTGTCCTCTGCCTCTCTGCACAGGCACGTCTGTTTCACTGCCTCTCAGTACTTCACCCAGTCTCTCCAGCCCTAGCACATTCTTACACTCAGACATGGGACTCATGATCACATCCTAATGCAACATGCAAAAGCATGCCAGTACACACACAGGCAAGAGTACTCATGTGCACACACACTCACGGCACCAGAGGAAGCCTTCATTAACTCTGAGGTTTAGGCAAGCTTCCCGGGCAGGAACCACATTTCAAAGGTCAGGGAAGCAGGCAAGCAGGAAACGTATGGGGGAGCAGGTTTGGGGGTAGAACAGGAAATAAGAAATCACTTGAGACCTGACTCTACAACATTGTCCTCTTGCCTCCACACATGCGTTATGCCCCCACACACACACATGCCTGCACATACACACAATAATAATAAATGTCATTTTAAAGAGATGGCCCAGCAGTTAAAAACACTGGCTATTCTTCCAGAGGCTCAATTCCCAACACCCACACAGTGGCTTCTGACCATCTGTGACTCTATCCTCAGGGCTGTGATACCTTCCTTCTGGCCCCCATGGATACCAGGTGTGCACATGGGACAGAGACACACATGCAGACAAAACACTCATACACATAAAATACATAAAGGGAAATGTAAAGAGAGAAAACAAGGCCGCTGGGTTGGACACCGTGGAGTGCAGGAAAGGAGGATGGAGCCTCCCAATCTTCACTAAAGAATGGCATGGGCTAGAGGGTCTCTACTGTGCCACAGCAGACTGAAAGGCTGTGCCTGACATGAGGCCACCAAGGACCTGAAACAGGCAGGGTGTGTGTGGCCTTTGCTGAGGACAGGAGGCAATTGTCCTTATACCCCCTGCTTGTAGCTCTGTTGCACAAAGGTGCTGGCCTAGGACAATGTTCACCCACCCTTGAATGTCCTACAACAAGCCAGACTCAGGACCAGAAAAAGGCTCCTGGCCTGCCAAGGTAGCTGTCGAGAGTCTGACTGGCAACTCTCTGAGGGATTTTACAGTGGCCTGGGCCTCTTCCAGAACTATATAGTCCTCACTCCCACACAACAGAGGGTCACTCCTACCAAGGACATCTTCAAGGGTGACCATCAGATTACATGGGTGGAAGTCTGAGCTACTTGCTCTCAACTGAAGCCTGCCACTCAACATTGGGGCCATAGACCTACACCCACAGCAGAGCCAGCACCAGCTGTGGGCCAATTACAACCTGAGCCCAAATGAGGGAGGCATTCCCTTCCACAGGTGAGCACCCACAGCCTATTGCTAAGCAGCTCACCTAGGCCACGCTGTGTACACAGAGGAGCTAGGCCCAGCTCCCAATCCTAGACACATTTTCCACCATGTCTGGCTTATGCAACGCTGGGGAATCAACCCCAGGGCTTCATGCACATTAGGCAAACACTCAACTGACATTCTTTGTCCTATTTTTTTGGTTTTAAACCAGGAAACATATTTTGAAAAGCACTGGCCTGGAGTCAGAAATAAAATAGAGTGAGAAGAGCCAGGAGAGACTGGGCAGAGGCACATGGAATCCAGAACGGGGGAGATGCCCAGTCTGGCTTGATCCTCTTCCAGCAGCCAGCCCACCTCCTGCTCCTTTCACAAACCAAAACCCTGATGTATACCAGCGACAGGCTCACCTGTGCCTCACCACGGCACTCTGCTCACATCCTATGGGCTGCTAGGACAGTGACTGTCTTATCTGGCCACCAGAGGACTGTTGGCAAGTAATTCCCCTAGTATAGATGACAAATCACCAGGGGTGCTCTGGGACATTACTTCACAGTCTAACGTTGAACCTGCATGACCCCAGCTGAGTAGACCCTGCACCTAACCCCAGGAACTCATGGAACCTACCAAAGCTGGCTCGTCTTCACATGACTAAGGTCTCAACTGTCTAACAGGAGGCACCAGGCCAACAGCCTCTGCAGAATGCTGGACCTAGCTACTGACACTCTGCAGTAGAGGTTTCCAGAAAGGAAGTCCTTTACCATGAAAGTCATTTCCCCTGTTAATCAGTTTAACTTGGTGACATCTGCACTCAAGAACTTTAACAGTCTATGTGTGTGTGGGGGGGGGGGGGGGGAGGTGGGGGGGTGGTGCTAGGTGGCCCAAAGGAAAGGTTCCAGGACTTCTCTGGGAAACTCAGCTTCTCCTGAACCTTCACCCTCTGACACACACGTGCACATGTGCATGCACAAACAAGCATGTGCACACTCCCAAAGCCCCAATTTAGCAACCACATAATGCTACCAGCTCAGGGATCCCCAGGACAAATCGTGACATTGATTTATGTCTGCAAATGTGCGTTTTCACTAATTAGAAGGTTTAGGACAGAGTAGAGAAAAATATGTATTTCAGAGTCCCAGTTTGACTTGCCAGAAACCAGCCCATTACTAACATTCTTATTTTCGACAAAATATAGCATTCTGATTACACACCATCTTGGTCCCATGGCTCTCAGCCTGCCAGGCTCCCGGAAGTGGCCCACGACCACGGCAAAGAGTAAGACAGCAATCCCAAAACGGAGATGCACTCGGAGCCCCTGGGGACTGAGTGCTTGGACACTCTGACGGAGGCAAGTCCTTCCTTGGGACAGCGGCAGCTTTCTCTCAAGGTCTCCTGGCTTGTTCTACCAGGTACAGGACAGCCACTCAGGTTCATATATAGGAAGAGCAGCCCATCAGACAACTCCCCCAAGAGGATAATTGTGACATTGCAGCCTGTCCCCAGGTCCGTTTCACATACGTTAACCGTGTCTCAGACACCAAGGAGCAGAACCCAGGGGCCCCTTTGGCGAGTTTCATGATCTGGAAAGAGGGAGAGAGGGAGAGGAAGAGGGGGAGGGGCAAGAGGAGGGGACAGAAAGTGAGAACACACATGCAGGTGTTTAGGCTACATGTATGTCAATATACAATGCACATACCTGGTGCCTGCAGGGGTAGAAGAGACACAGACCCTTAAAGTAATTTCAAAGAAACCATTTACAATGCAAATAGGCTTCCACTCTCTACCTCTTTGAGCTTCAGTTTCCCCATCTCTCATCCTGGGGTTGTGGTGGTTCCATCTCAGCCACTGGGCAGCGGCCAGCACAAGCCTCAGTTGTTTAATCTGTTGTTTTCTGGGTGTTCCAAAGGAGGACGCATTTATTTACAAAGGAAATCGTCACTAACCACACCTAGTGTAAGAAGCACACACACCCAGGAATTGTTCTCATCAGACCACTGTCTAAGTATCAAAAGCAGCGCAAGCACAAACTACACAGAACTTCTGGGAACGGCACAGGGCTCCTGCTGTGCCACGTTTACCCTGCATATGGCCTGGGACCCTCACCCATCTTTAGCAAAAAACTAAGCTGAGCAGCCGGGCTTCGTGGACTCTGTGGACACCGGGATTTTCCTGGCAGCCACCATACGGTGCATCTGCACAGTGACCTGAGCCTGGGCTCCCCTTTCACTGAGGACCAGCACTAGATGCAAAGGCTTGGAACTGCAATGTCTGCTCAACATATATGAAGCCCTGGGTACTGTCCCCAGCATCGGGAAAGAGCCACTGACACTCAAGGTCAGGAAGAGATCAGAGTCCTTGTGTCCCCAAGACCGATGCAGATTAAGAATTCAGCAAGGATGAACTTAGGGACCCAGGACTGGAGCTGCAGTCAGGCTGTGGTGCCTCGGTGCCACACCCTGAGAACTACTGCCAACCCTGCAACAGTCAGTCAGACCTGCCAGCTAGCTGGCACTGACGCATTTCCACGGAGGTGGGAGAAGGTGGGATGGCCCAGGCCCTCCCCTGCGGGCCAGAGAGGGAAGTGGTTCCCGTGTGGCCACAAAGATCACATTGTTCTGTCCTCGGAGAGGAAACTGGAGAACCGATTTCAGAAACAAGCCTACCTTTGTACCAGCGCCTGTTTCCTTTAAGTAGTGCAGAGACGAGTCAGAAACCCGCGAAACTTATCATCGCTCTCCAAAGTCTGTTTATTGAGCCAAACTTGCAAGTTTCTGCTTTCAAACAAGCCACAGCTCCTGGAAAAAAAGTGGGAACCCAGGTGCCAAGGCACAGGGGCCACCGCCCAAAATGGTGACAGGCGCCAACTCAGGATCCAATGACAATTCTGTCCACCATGTGGCCAAATGGACAGGCAAAAACAATGAAGGGAAAGACACAAACCATCTCTGGGGGCGTAGAGATGAAATTCTAGCCCCTGGCCTTCTGGCCTCAACCAAGCTTATCAGGGCACAGACGTGCCTGGAGGATTCTATGTGAGTCTGGACTCTAGCTGTCTTGGAGCCTCAGGGGCAGCAGGTCCAGAAGTTGGTGAGGATGCAGAAGAACCCAGGAGCCCTTCCCACAGTGCCTGTTATGGACACCAGGACACACGGACTGTGCAGAGACCCAAGGATAACCCAAACTCCCTACTGAAGAAATCCAGAGAGAAGCTCTAGTCTGGCTCTGTTCTGGGGCAGGTCCTGGCTTGCTGACCCCCACAGATCCCATGCCTGCCCGCCTTCCTAGACTGCTATCTGCCAAATGGTCCTTAGTCCCCATAGGAGGTGGATTTGCAGTCACCTGTGCTACAGATGAGAAGACTGAGGCCTAATAAAGGCAAGGAACCTTGCAAAGTACCACCTGGGGCAACTCAGCCCAGAGGACTCAGGTGCCTGGTGGGGGAGGGGACTGTCTCTCCACAACACTTAGGTTGATTCATTAGAGAACTAGGTGTGGGACTCAAACTTACGACCCCTGCACTCCAGAGGCTGAGGCGGCAGGATCACAAGTCAAGACAGTCTAGGTGGACTAATAAGATCCTGTCTCAAAAACAGGGGGAGTGTTTTCTGGAGAGACTGCTCAGGGGTTAAGAGCACCAGCTGCTCTTCCAGAGAACCTGAGTTCCATTGCCAGCACCCACACGACTGCTCACAATCATGTAACTCTACATCCAAGGGATCCAGTCATGCAAAGCCACAGATGCAGTCAAAACACTCACGCATATAAAAATAAACCTAAAACAAACAAAAACAAAAAAACAAGATTGGCGCATTGTGCGCAATGCTGACAGTTCTGTAAAAGCTATGTGAACAACATGCGATCACTAGGCAATGTTCCTCATCTTCCCCGCTACATAGGAAGTCCGGAAGACTGGTGGAGACCTGCTTGTGTGGGGCCTACCTGCCTCGGCAGCTCCCTACATAACACTAGGCAGGATCCATGTACTCCTCAGCCTCAGCTCAGAGCTGTAAACACAGCAGACGTGAAGACCACACAACAATGTAGGTTAAGGCCCTGCACTGGCTGGTCTTATGTCAACTTGATCCAAGCTAGAGTTATTTGAAAGGAGAATAAAATGAAAAAATGCCTCCATAAGATCCAGCCATAGGCATTTTTTTCTTTTTTAAATTAATTTAGTCAGTCAGTCAGAATCTTTTCAAGACAGGGGTTCTTTGTGTAGGTCTGGCTTTTTTGGAACTTACCCTGTAGACCAGGCTGGCCTCAAACTCACAGAGAACTGCCTGCCTCTGCCTCCTGAGTGCTGGGATTAACAGTGTGAGTCACCACCACCTAGCTAGGGTATTTTCTTAATTAGTGATTGATGAGAGAGGGCCAGCCCACTGTGTGTGGGGCCCCTATAGGCTGGTTATCCTGGGCAAGCCACGGAAAACAAGACAGTAAACAAACCAGTAAACAGCACCCAACCTGGCCTCTGCATCAACTCCTGCTTCCAGGTTCCTGCCCTGACTTCCTTTGGTGATGAACAGCAATGTGGAAGTGTAAGCCAAATAAAAATAAACCCTTTTCTCCTCAACCTGCTTTCTAGTCACGATGTTTCATCACAGCAATAGAAACCCTGACTATGGCAGGTCCCATGTGTCAACTCCTCACAGGGACTACCCAGGCTTTATGGGCACCTAAGGGTCTGCAGCTAGGAGACAGACATCTTCCACAAGACCAACCTAAAGCTTCTGCAATTGGGCACTCAGGAAGAAAGGGAGAAAGCACCCAGAGACCTCTGCCTGCAGGCTCTACTCTGCTCAGCCGCCCGGTTCTACTCGGTGAGCACGGACCCAAGGAGAAAGATTTTCTCTAACAGACAATGTCCTCAAGATTGAAATGAGCACGGTCTAGATGTCACCTTCCCACAGTGCTCACTGAGCAGACTTGCTGTGTGTCCGTCCATCTACCTGCTGCTCTCAAGCCTTCTGACAGCGCAGGGCAACGTAAGAAGACCCCGCTCCTCCACTGCTGATCCGTCTGTATCAGCCACATGGACAAAGGCAGCACAGCCCTGGGACCACGGCAGAAACCAGTGAGCTGAGCCTTGTCTCCAGCTCCAATGACAGTGTTGTGATTGCTTTCCCTTCACCCCCTTTTAAGGCAAGGTCCCATGTAGCCCAGGCTAGCCTCAAATGTACTATGTAACTGAGGATAAGCTTAAATTTCTGATCACCCAATTTCTACTGCCTGAGTGCTGGGGTTACACATGTGCAACCATGCTCCATTGTAAAATACCCAGTTTTAATGCCACCCCAGAGCCTTCTGGACTGACCAGCATGACAATAGAACTGTTTCCTCAGAGCGGGAGCAGGGAGAGGAGGCAAGACCAGAACTCAGGCACAGGAACTCCTGGAGGGTACAATCAAGAAAGGGCAACATGTTTCTCATTAAAGCCAACATTCTAAATACCACAGGAAAGGAGCTGGAGTGATGGCTCAGCAGTTAAGAGCACTGCCTGTTCTTGCAGAGGACTTGATTCAGTTCCCAGCACCCACACAGCAGCTCACAACACTTCTAACTCCAGCTCCAGGAGATCCACTCCCTCTTCAGGCCTCCGCGGGCACCTACATGCACAGCATGCATTCAGACACACAGAAAGAAAACTAAACATTTGTCCAAGTATTTCTTTTTTCCAAAATTAAAAGGGTCACAGAGAGCTTTTTGAACATGATAAAAATGAGCCGGGCTTGGTGGCACATACCCATGGTCCCAGGATTCAAGAGGCAGAGGCAGAGGCAGGAGGATAGACGTTCAAGACCTCAGCTACGCAGAAGTCTGAGTCCAACCGGAGCCTCATAAGGTACTGTCATTGAATAAATAAAGGCATCATGTGACGTTTGCGGATGCCAGGCCCCATCACGACATCACAGAGTCCGGGCTACGACGTTTGCGGATGCCAGGCCCCATCACAACATCACAGAGTCCGGGCTCACAAGGTCAGCCGGTATCACAGAGGCTGCTGCTTATTATGAGCTGTGTTCGGGAGCCATGGGCTGCTCCGCGCAAACGGCTCTGCCAACGCAGTAACTGCTGCAGCAAGGTGGGTCTCACACAATGCTCAGAAACCATGAGGCAGGACAGGTATCCCTCAAAGTCAGATAGCAGAAGATCACCCTTCCCAGAGTAGGGGTGGTGATGCACAGACGGTCCTGGACCCTGTGGAGATCATTCGGGCTGGAGAAGTAGGAAAGGTCTGCCAGGCCAAAATACTCCCACGTTATACGATATAGAACTGGAAAGCTTAGCTGAGACATTAAAGACACAATGAAAACCGGGTTTGAAGAAAATGGGGGAGCCAGGAGTGGTGGCACACACCTTTAATCCCAGTGCTTAGGACGCAGAGGCAGGCAGTGCTCTGATTTCAAGTCTAGCTTGGTCTACAGAGTGAGTTCCAGGACAGACAGGGCTACACAGAGAAACCCTGTCTCCAAAGAGAAAAAAAAAAAGAAAATGAGGAAGTGTAGGGATGGCTCAACTGCAATTCCAGGAGACCCAAGTTCCGTTCCCAACACCCATGTCCAGCAGTTCATAACTTCATGTAACTGCAGCTCCAGGGAGCTAATGCCCTCTGCTGGACTCCTCAGGCACTGCACTCATATGCACAGACACAAACACACACATACATGATTAGAAGTCAAATCAAATCTTTAAGGGGAACAAAGAAAATGGGTCAGAGACACAGCTCAGTCATCAGAGTGCTTGCCTGGCATGCATAAAGCCCTGGTTGTAACCCCCAGCACCGACTAAAACAGGGAGTGGCCATGCATACCTATAACTGAACCAGGAAGATCAAAATGTCAGTCATCCTCAGCTGGGCGTGATGGCACACGCCTTTAGTCCCAGCACTCGGGAGGCAGAGGCAGGCGGATTTCTGAGTTCGAGGACAGCCTGGTCTACAGAGTGAGTTCCAAGACAGCCAGGGCTACACAGAGAAACCCAGTCTCGAAAAACCAAAAAAAAAAGTCAGTCATCCTCAACTATATAGGAAATGCATCTTGGGATAAAAGAGACCCTGTTTAAACACATACATGCACACATACCCCAAATTATTTTGTCTAGAACAGAAGACAGATCAGCAAGAAGGTTCTAGAAAGCATGATGACCAACATCATCACCCATCTGACCTTTTACCAAATGAGCACTGCAGGGCCACGGGTGAGACCTCAGAGCCTAGATGGTCTAAGTGAGGAAAAGGGTTAGAAATGACATCCACCCTGAGCTTCCAACATGAGCAGAGAGAGGGCTGAGGTGGTGTGGTCACACCCTAACTCACACCATTCAGTCTCCTGGAGAAACCAAGTTGGGTTGGGGACAACATGGAAAGGTTGCCTGGCCTCCCAAGGCAAATGGAGAGAGCATATCTTGCCCAAAGCCACCTGGTATGCATTATGTCTGGCTCCAGTTCCAGGCCCTGGTGGCCCCCTGTAGATGCAAGGATCTAAGCTGACGCTGCTGACAGGGACAAAGGCTGGAGGGCACCCAGGCTGAGCTCTGGCTAGGCCACACTGGGCAGCTATTAATGGCCCCATTGAGCAATTTCCTGAGAGCTCTGCCAGGCAGGAGCAGTCTTCCCATCCAAGCTAGCAGAGAGGCACAGCTCAGGGAAGTGCTGGGAGCCACTTGCCTTTTATTCCCTAATGATTTACAGGAGAGCGCAATCACCTGCTTAGTGATTAATTACATACCCCTTCCACTGGGAGCTCTCCAGGTGAGCATGGCGGCAGGCGTGTCCCCAGACCATCCCACTATCTGCCTCTAGAAAGCAAAACATAGTGTCTAATGAAAACCCCAGATGATAGGAAGGGCTCTACCACAGATGGCAAGTGAATTGACTTCCACAGCCAGGGGCTGGAGAACACGTCATATCTGCCCCGACACCTGTTAGAAGTCACCGGCTACTGCTCCCAGACCGAGATCAAAGGAAGAGGTCAAGAGGCTGACTGTGCAACCCAAAGACAGTCAACAAGCTTTCCAAACAGAACACTGGGGACAGATTTGCACAGTTATCTCCAAACAAAAAGATCAGGACAGAGAGGTATGACAGGACACCTGGTGGAAGGGTCCAGGATCAGTAGTCAGGCCTGGGGACAGGACACCACACAGGGAAGAATGGCAATCTAGTTGAATAGAGACAGGCTAGCCATTCCATCAAGGTGTTGGGGCGGGTCCCCATTCAATGACTAGATGCCCATATCAGACCATATACTTAAAAAATAAGTCAGGGGCTAGAGAGATGGCTCAGTGGCTAAGAGCACTGACTGCTCTCACAGAAGACCCAAGTTCAGCTCTCAGATCCCATGTCAAGTGGCTCACAACCAAATGTAACTCCAGCCCCGGGGGGTATGACAGCACTTGCTGGTTTCTGTGGACACTAAGGTGAACATACCTACACAGAGAGAGAGAGAGAGAGAGAGAGAGAGAGAGAGAGAGAGAGAGGAAAAAAAGAGAGAGAGAAGAGAGAAAGAGAAGAGAGGAAAAAATACATAATTAAAGCAAAAATCTTTTAGTCTAGAAAGATGGATTAAGAGTTAAAAACAGGGGCTAGTGAGATGGCTCAGTGGGTAAGAGCACTGACTGCTCTTCCAAAGGTCCTGAGTTCAAATCCCAGCAACCACATGGTGGCTCACAACCATCCATAACGAAATCTGGCGCCCTCTTCTGGTGTGTCTGAAGGCAGCTACTGTGTACTTACATTAAATAAATACATAAATAAATAAATAAATAAATCTTAAAAAAACGTTAAAAACAGCGGGGCGGTGGTGGCACACACCTTTAATCCCAGCACTTGGGAGGCAGAGGCAGGTTGATTTCTGAGTTTGAGGCCAGCCTGGTCAACAGAATGAATTCCAGGACAGTCAGGGCTACACAGAGAAACCCTGACATGAAAAACCAAAAAATAAAAATAAAAACAACAACAACAACAAAAAGAGTTAAAAACAAGCCGGACAGTGGTGGCGCATGCCTTTAATCCTGGCACTCGGGAGGCAAAGGCAGGCGCATTGCTGAGTTTGAGGCCAACCTGGTCTACAAAGTGAGTTCCAGGACAGCCAGAACTATACAGAGAAACCTTGTCTCGAAAAACCAAAGAGAGAGAGAGAGAGAGAGAGAGAGAGAGAGAGAGAGAGAGTGTGTGTGTGTGAGTGTGTGTGTGTGTGAGTGTGTGTGTGTGTGTGTGTGTGTGTGTGTGTGTGTGTGAGTGTATGTGTGTGTTAAGAACACTGGTTGTTCTTCCAGAGGACCAGGGTTCAATTCCCAGCATCCACACAGAAGTTCATAACCTTCTACAGCTGCAGTCCCAGGGGATCTGATGTTCTGGTCTCCATGGGCACCACATGTGGACGCTATACAAATATACAAACAGGCAAAATACTATGCACATAAAGCATCAAAGTTTAGAGTTTTAATTATTTATTTATTTTATATGCACTGGTGTTGTGCCTGCATATGTGTCCATGTAAAGGTGTTGGATCCCCTGGAACTGGTGTTACAGACGGTTGTGAGCTGCCAGGTGGGTGCTGGAAGCTGAACCTGGGTCCTCTGAAGAGCAGCCAGTGCTCTTAACCATTGAGCTATCTCTCCAGCCCAAAAGTTATAATTTTTAACAAATCATTTTTAAAAAGCAGGGAAATCAGGTGTGATAGCGCATGCCTTTAATCCTAAAACTTGGAAGGCAAGGCAAGATGATTTCTAGGAGTTGGAGGCTAGCCTGATCTACATATAGTTCCAGGCCAGAAAGGGCTCCACAGAGAGACCCTGTCTCAAAACAAACAGGAAGATAGATAATCTGAATGTAGAATACAAAGCAATAAAACAGAGACTGAACAGGAAAAATGAAAGAATTTAGAATCTGGAGTTAGAATGAAAAGACATGCAGCCTTAAGAAATAAAACTGACAGGTTCAATTATACAAAACATTTTTTGTTTCTTTGAGACAGAGTCTTACTATATTGCCCAGGTTGGCCTCAAACTCACAGAAACCCTCCTGCCTCAGACTCCTGAGTGCTGGAATTACAGGCAAGTGTCACCACACTTGGTTGTTTTGTTTTGTTTGGGACAGGGTCTCACTGTGTAGCCCAGGCTAACCTCAAACTTAATCCTCCTGCCTCGACATCCCGAGTGCTGAGATTACAGTCAAAAACCACCATACTTGGCAAAGGCGCTTTAAGGTCTTTATGATATTAAAGATTAGCCACAGACCTGAAGGAAATGTGGAACAAATACACCAAACAATTAATACCCACACCAAGCTACAAGCTTGCCACACACACCACCACTTGGCTTTCAAAAAGAACAAGGAGTCAAAGCAAAGTATAGAGAACGCCTCCAACAGGTCAGCAGGTGGAGACAGGCTACAGATGCCGAGAGAGTGGTCAGATTTACATTAAAAAGATGAACACGGAGCTGGTGAGATGGCTTAGCAGGTAAAAGCACCCGCCTGAGTTCAAATCCCAGCAACCACATGGTGGTCCATTACAACCATCCCTAACGAGATCTGACTCCCTCTTCTGGTGTGTCTGAAGACAGCTACAGTGTATTTACATATAATAAATAAATAAATCTTTTTTAAAAAAAAAGATGAACACATGCAAAAAAATATAGCAAAAATACAGGTCAAAAGCTATGCCCATGGGGAGGTATAAAACAGGCTATAAAGACAAGTATCAGCAAATATCAGCTAGGCAGTGGTGGCGCACGCCTTTAATCCCAGCACCCAGGAGGCAGAGGCAGGCATCTCTGAGTTCGAGGCCAGCCTGGTCCACAGAGTGAGTTCCAGGAGAGCCTGGGCTACACAGAGAAGCCCTTTCTTTAAAAATGGGGAAGGGGAATTATAGGAACATAGAGCAGGAAGATTTTTATCAGGGGCAGGGGTGAGCAGAGATGGGAAGAGACCATCTTATAGGTAAAATATTTCTGTTTGGGTGATGGGAATTTGTATTAGTGTCACAGATCTCTGCACACTTAGATACAGTCAAGGGTCAGAGTGATGGTTAGGGGGCTGAGGGTTGAGCCCTGAGTTGGATCCCTAGGTACCCACATGGAAGGAGAGAGTACCGGCTCCCACAGGTTGTTCTCTGACCTTAGATGTGTGCTACAGCATGCAAACCACTCCCCTACAATAAACAAAGTGTAATAAAAACTAGAAAGGCCGGGCGTGGTGGCGCACGCCTTTGATCCCAGCACTCGGGAGGCAGAGGCAGGCAGATTTCTGAGTTCGAGGCCAGCCTGGTCTACAGAGCCTGGTCTACAGAGTGAGTTCCAGGACAGCCAGAGCTATACAGAGAAACCCTGTCTCAAAAAACCAAAAAACAAAAACAAAAACTAGAAAGGAGGAGGGCTGGAGAGATGGTTCAGTGGTTAGAGCACTGGCTGCTCTTGTAGGGGACCTGGGTTTGATTCCCAACATCCACATGGCAGCTCACAACTGTAACTCTAACTCCAGTTTCCAGGGGCTTCGATGCCCTGTTCTGGCCTCTGTGGACAAACAGCACACATATGGTACACAGACAAATATTCAAGCAAAACAATTATACAAATACATGTAAATAAATAACTTTTTAAGTTAAAAGGAGCAGTAAAAACTGGCAAGTTTTGTGCTGTACACAATTTATTGCAGTTGGGGTAGGGGGAGCTGATCCAAAGGGCTGGAGAGTAGAGAGATGGTTTATATATTAAGAGCATTGACTACTCTTGCAGAGGACTGATTTAGCTCCGAACCCCTGCATAACTCCCATGTCTGGGATTCTACACTCTCTGTGGACAGTACATGCACATGTAACACAAGCCAGTCATAAAAGCAAACACTCATATATACAATACGGTAAATAAATCTTCCTTTTAAAAAATGTTTTTCTAGGGGCTGGTGAGATGGCTCAGTGGGTTAGAGCACCCGACTGCTCTTCCGAAGGTGCAGAGTTCAAATCCCAGCAACCACATGGTGGCTCACAACCATCCTTAACAAGATCTGACCCCCTCTTCTGGAGTGTCTGAAGACAGCTACAATGTACTTACATATAATAAATAAATAAATAAATCTTTAAAAAAAAAAATGTTTTTCTAAATTAAGACATAGGAGTTAGGGTACATTCAACAGTAGAATGTGTGCTGAGGACATGCCTTGGATTCAAAACACACACACACACACACACACACACACACACACACACACACACACAGCTAGGATCAGCCTGAAACCCCTAGCAGTGCCCCTACTGGGTGGGCACCTATGGGAAAGGCTGTAGACAGGGCTCTACATAAGGCCAGCACATGATGATCGACCTCAAGTATGCTCTACATGCCTAGATGTCCACCTTAGCCACAATGGGTCGGACTGCCACTAGCTCCTGTGACACTCCTAATAGACCATCCCTGCTTCCAGCTGTGTAAGTAGTGGCCAAAGAAAAGGCCAACCTGCAAACACGCAGTCACCAGCTTGGAGCACACCCTGGTGCCCACTCAGGCTCACCGGGGCTTCTACTGTCACTAGACTGTTACCAAGAGGAGGTGGTGTGACCTGTTATAGTCAAAGGGCAGTGGGTGGCAGGGCCCGCACCAGGCAGTAGAGCACCACAGCCTCTCAGCCTTCGCTGAACCATCTTTAAAATGATATTTTCTGACTGTAAGCAAAGGCCTAAGACGCAGACATTGGTGACTGCCAAACCTTCGTAGCACAGTCCAGTGTGGCTCAGCCACATGTTGAGAGAACCCCCAGAAGGGCAGAAGGCTCAGGTACAGGCTTCTAGCTGGCCCTGTACTTTCCCCACCTACCCCACCCCCGGCCCCAGGTGGGTAACTGTTGGAGGCCAAACTCATACAAACAAACACTGTTCAGAAATGAAGGACAGAACTCGTCCCTTGATTGGCGGTGTGGGAGGGGACTCTGACAAATGCAACTCAAAGGGAGTAAAGGGTTATTTGGTTAACAACTCCTGGTTAGAGCCTGTCACTACAGGGAAATTAAGGCGGGAACTTGTAGGTTATTTGGTTAACAACTCCTGGCTAGAGCCTGTCACTACAGGGAAATTAAGGCGGGAACTTGTAGCAGGTGCTCGCATTGATAGTCAAGAGGAGAGACAAACTTTCCCCACTCTTACATGGCCCAGGGCCCAAACCCAGGGAATGGTCCCACCGACAATGTCTTCCCACCCCAATTAAGGAAATCATGACAATCGCCCACACACGTGTTCACAGACCAACTTGATCTAGACAATCTGTCTTCTCAAGCAATTTTAGATTGTGTCACGTTGACAACTGCAACCAACAACACAGACAGGCTCTACTAGAGATGGTGGGTCCCAGGGTTAAGAATGCAGAGATTGGGCGGCCCCATAGGCTGGTGAGACAGCAGAACAGACCTGAAAGGGATACTGGAAGGGCTGCAAAGAACCTGAGAGAACACTTTTGAGGCCAGTGTGGTGCCAACTACACTCGCAAGGGACAGATTGGAAGCAACAGAGCCAGGCAAGAGGAGCAGGTAAAAACTTGGCTAGGCTTGGAAGGACCTCAGAGAATGGGCCCGCTCACGTTTACCTTTATGAAAACAGAGGCACAAGAGGAGGACACTCCAGGGCTCCATATGAAGGCAGAAAGCCGTGATGGGGTGCGGGTCCCTTAGCCGTCCTAGACACCTGCACTGACACCCAAGGCATGCAATGCCTCATGGGCTCCTTTCTAGGAGAGGAGCCACTGCCCAATTCTGGAGGAGCCTGGAGACCCCCCAAGACTCCCAGAGAGGCTGAGTCCCCTTCCTTGACAAAACCATGCCTCAGTTTAGCCACAAGGTAAACGGCACCCTGGCAAGCTGAAAGTAGATGCCCCCAGAACTTGTCATCTCACAAGACAACTAGGAAAACACCCAGAAAGGGCAGCCTTCTACCCCTAAAAGGGCACATGTCACCATAAAAACCTTCCAAAGGGTCCATGGCCAAGAGACCCCAGGCTTGAGGAGCAGAAAACAGGAGATGCTGAGGGCCCCTCGGGGCACAGCAGGTTCCACTGGAAATCAAGGTTACCACAGTGGACCAGGGTCCTCCTGATCAAGCAGTGCTCACTGCAAGTCAGTGAGCTGCCAACCATTCTGCAGGAGGCAGTGCTCACTGGAAGTCACTGAGCTGTCAACCATTCCCACAGGAGCAGCCAAGGACGCGCCGGAAGCCCAAGGCTAGAGCTACATAACGAACGATCCCTTGGGGCTGAGTGCAGGGACCAAAGGACACCTACTACGCTAGCAAAAGCACTATATCTGCCACACAAATCCTATATGACTTAGACAGGACACTTACACAATGGCCCAAGTCCCCTCTCAGCCAGGTGGGGCCTTTAGTTTTGGCTTGGCCACCCCAAAAGAACTAATCTGCAGCATCTCTGCCCAACACAGGACAAGAAGTTCAGCTCTGCAGCCTGCACTCAGCCTCCCTTTAAAGGGAGCCTGGGTATCCAAGGCGGCCTCCAAGTATCTCCCTCACTATGGTGGTAAGGGAAGGAACACTGTGTCCTCCCAAGCCTCACAGATCCCACAGGTGCTGGCAAGGCTGGCCGATCAGCTCAATTTTGTAGATGTGGAAACTGAGGCTAAGAGCCAGCAAGCCACTTTCCAGAGGCTGGAAGGAAATCGGGGTAGACCCGCCAGCTAGGCCTGGGGCTACCTCCTTGTGGGCTCCACAGCTGCCTCCACCCGTCACACTTGGACGGCTCTGCCCCAGGCGGCTGGCTCAGAGCCCATGTGAGGCTTTCCAAGCAAATGTGAGCAGAGTCACGAAGCCCAGAAGCTGGGTGCAGCCCTCGGCTCCCACCACGCCTGCCCCACAGACTCCTGTTTCTAGAGGCTAAGAAGTGATCCAGCTTGGTGCCTCCTGACCACAGAGTCCAGCTCCCTCTGAGACTCCCTGGGAGGCCAAACAGGAGACTCATTCCACACTCTCAGGACCCAGGCTCCATGCAGATGGATGTGAAGGGAAACACAGACTGGCTGGAGGCCAGCACAGTCTGTCCAGCTTGTCCCCATTGCCTGTCACACTTCTGAACCTCCTGCCACAGTCCCGTTCCCGTCCCCGTCCCCGTCCCCCCCCCCAGCCCCCCTGCAGCTCATTTGCTGAAAGCCACAGACAACCAGGACAAGTCAACCAGTGAACAAACAGATAAACTCTGGTCTATCTGCATAGCAGATATCACTCAGCCATAAAAAGGGGGATGGACTGCCACATGCTACAAAGATGTCAGACAGAATACATATGAAATCCAGCCAGGTACAAGCTGGCTAATGCTAACTACCCAGGAGGCTGAGGCAGGGGGAATCACTTGAGCCCAGGAGTTCAAGGCCAGCCTAGGCAACACAGAAAGATACCATCACTCCTACCACCCTCCAAAAGTGCCCAGAACAGGCAGATCCCAGACACAAAACAAAAACTGTAGTAAAGAGATGGGAAACCACTGTTCAATAAAAATGGGGTTTGCTTTGGAACAATGAAAAGGTTTTATAATAATGACTGTAATCCACATAAGTCCAGTGCCTGGGCCCGGCATGCTTGGGAGAGCTGTTAACTCCTAGGTGTAAGCTCCAACCCCAACATTTGTAAGATTTGCTTTTATTTCATGTGTATGCACAGTTTACCTATTTATGTGCCACAGAGGGGTGATGGGGTGATGGATCACCTGGGACTGAAGCTACAAATGGTTGTGAGCTGCCACGTGCATGCTGGGAACTGAACCCTGGTCCTCTAATAAGACCAGGTTAAGTGTTTTTAACCACTAAGCCATCTCTCCAGGACCTTTAATCCCAATTTTTAATTTTTATTTCTTGGTTGATGGGAGAGGGCTGACCTTGAGCTGGGGCCCCTCCGGCCTCCACCTCGTGAATCTTAGATGACAGTGAA
The DNA here is from genome assembly GCF_000001635.26 of Mus musculus. NCBI lineage: Eukaryota > Metazoa > Chordata > Mammalia > Rodentia > Muridae > Mus > Mus musculus. The sequence continues at coordinate 3,682,646 of NC_000085.6, forward strand.
CCCAGCTGCTGCTCCCATAGTTTCTGCTCTGGCGGAGGACCTGAGTGTGGTCCCAGCATGTACCTGGGCACCTCACAATGGCTTGTACTTCTAGTTCCAGGGGATCGATGCCCTCTTCTGAACCCCAGTGGTAAACTGCACTCACACACGTGCACACATAACTTAAAATACAAACAAGTCTTTTAAAAAAAAAAATCAGTTCCAGAGCCAAGTATGGTGGCACACATCTTTAATCCCAGTGCTCGAGAGGCAGAGGCAGAGGCAGGAAGATCTTTGTGAGTAGTTCAAGGTCACCCTAGTCTACACATCTAGTTTCAAGCCGAACACAGTTACTGTCAACTCTGTTCTCAAATTTTAAAAAAGTAACCAATAGTAGTAGTAATAAAAGTAATAATAATAATAACCCCAGCTCCACACTGTTCACCTCAGACTCCCTGACTGACTCCAGGTTGCGTGTCCTCCCGTCCTTGTTCAATCTCCCCAGAGGCTTCCTAGCCTCTAGGTCACACAGCACAAGCTGACCTCTCACAGTAGACTGGAACCTCTCTGGTCTATGTGCCCAGGATTCATTTCGCCCATAGCCCCTGTCCCCAACATGCCCATCCCCATGACACCAGGCACAGAGACTGTCTGTATGCCACACTGTCCTTAGAAAGCCTAACCTGGCACCAGTCACCAGAAAAACGGGTACATAATGGCAGCCATGACTCCATTAAGAAGTCACTAAATTAGTGGCAGAAAGGATTTTCATGACCATGTTGCTAAGGGGAGAAGCAAGATGGAGTCATCTGCCTACCTCCCCACATTAAGTGGCAAGGCTGGCACTCGGCTGTGGGCCCCAGGGCCCTGCCCATGTGGCATTATTTCCCCATCCTCATCTGTGGCTGCAGAGGTAAAGCCATCAGCCACTTGGTAGCCAAGATCACAACACAGAAGAAAAGCCCAGACCTGAGAAGACAGCTCAGCTGGGAAAGTGTGTGCTATCAAGCGGGACACACACCCAGTACTCAGGTAAAGAGCCAGTCACAGAGGTTTATCAATCAGTGAGACCCAAGTTCCAGTGAGAGACCTTGTCTCAAAGAACAAGGTAGATGGTTCTTGAGAAGCACTTCCCCGGGTTGACCTTTAATTTCCATATGCACATGACGACTCCTGAGGAAAACCACTGAAGGCTGACCTCTGACCTTTACATGCACAGGCATGCACACATATGAACATACAAAAAGGAAAAAAAAAAAACCCAAACCATGTAACAACAGCTCCAGAATTCCCAGGCCAGATCAAAGGCCATGACACACAACTGTCCTCAAAGCTCTGCCACCACTACCCCAGACCTGGGCTGCATGTACCAAATGCTTCCCACCGAACGATATAAGAGAAGAGAGGACTCAGCACAGAGAGGCTATGTAAGCCTCCCAAAGACAAACAGCAACTGGACATGAAAACCCTATAGAGCTGGGTGGTGGTAGCCCATGCCTTTAATCCATCACTCAGGAAGCACAGGCAGGTGGATCTTTGTGTTGGAGGCCAGCCTGGTCTACAAAGGGAGTTCCAAGACAACTAGAGCTACACAGAGAAACTATGCCTCAAAAACAAAACAAAACACCTTGGTCAGATGATCACCTCCTGCTCCAACCCTGGGGCACCCACTTGCAAAGCAGGTGACAGAGTCCTCACCTGGCTGTACCCCACCCCCACACCCCTGTGCAAATTCTGCTAGATGCCTGAGTAATGACACTGTGTAGTCAAAATAAAAAGGGTTCCAACTATGTTGGGGCCAGGAGGTGGCTTTCCCCAGAGAAGCTTAGGACAAACAGGTTGCCTGGGTAATTTCTTGCACAGAGGGGACTCTGCTCAGCATTTAACCCAATATAACCCAACATGTGCTGGCTGGGCCCTCCCAGGGGTAGACAGCCCACAACTGCAGGAACCTCCTCCAGGGGGCCAGACAGGCTAGGCTGGTCCAGGGACAAGTGAGTGCTTTAGGCGGTGAGAAGGAAAGCCTAGGGCTTCCAGAATGGGGAATTCAGGGACCACTAGAACAAAGGCTTTTCTGTGGGCTCACAGCTTCAATTTGCAACAGGAAGCAATCAGGAAAAATAATTAGCTGCCCACTCACTCCCTTCTCTCCAGACTCCCAAAGCAAGAATCTCAGACAGACATTTGGGGGTCGCACAGCCAAAAACACTCAAATAAGAGCTTCAGGAAGATTCTTCTCTTTGCTTCCATTTTAGGCCTGGACTACCCCATCAGCTGGTACTCCTGGGGCCTGGCTTCCTAATGTTAAAATAATCGACTCTATTTTTGCCGCACACACCACCAAACTATAAAGATGTTCAATTTGGGATACCAGATGACAGGCTAGGGGATCCCAGAGTAATGTCAATCCTACCTAGGACAGGAAAGTCGGCTTACAAACCCCACCTTTAAAACAAATAGCTGCCCCATACCCCTTCTGCAGTCACGACCCAGGCATTTCCGGGAAGAGTAGAACTGGCCTGGACTTCCCACAGCCTGTCACAGTTTTGTCTTCGCCTTGTTTTGCTAACACCAGAGATGGCCTGAAAATGTAAACATGATCCCGAGGGAGACAAATTTAGGGGGAGACTCCCCAAGAGCCCTCTGGCTGAGCTTGAGAGCTCCAAGACTGGATGAAGCCAGCTCCCCTCGACCCCTCCCCCCAAACATAGGTGGAAGAGACTGCAGCCCAGGGAATCTGAGCACAGAGCCAGGCCCAGCCACCTCCCTCAAGTGTCTACCCTGGAAATACACAGGGGGACAGCTGTTCGCCTTAATAAGGCCCAGACAAAGGGACCTGAGGTTGTCCCCTACCCCGCCCCAAACTGCCATCACCACCACCCGGGAGTTCAAGAGTATCTGCCGGACCCTTGGACAGCCACACTCCAGAAAAACAAAACACAAACACCCGAAAACAATGATTTAGGTGGCAAGAGCCTTGCTTTAAAAACCACATGGCAATCTCCGAATTAAAAGAACATGTGTAGCGTTTCCAACTGCTTCGTTTCTCGAGAGTCCTCCTGACCTCAGCTCCACCCCTCAGGACACACCAAAAAAAAGTTAGAAAGTTCCCGAGCGGGCCACTTCCCTAAAGGTGGGTCCAACTGAGGCAGAACCATACCTCCCCACACCAAGGCACCCACGCAACCGATCTCGGGGCTGGGCACTGGTCAGCGGGGCTGGGTGCCTGGCCACCGCTTGGGGGCCCGAGCGGTCAGATGGGTCACTGGGGTCACGGGGACACCTGGCAGGTGTCAGTCGGTTTGGAAGGCTGACAGCCCACGCAGGTCAAAGCGACAGCAGCCCAGGGCCAGGCCGCCCCGCGCAGGGCTCTCCGAACTTCCTAGCTAGCAACTTCTGGCACTTCCCAGGGCTCGGTAGGCCGGCCGCCGCAAGCAGGCTCGCGAAAAGTTTTCCCAGTAGTTCGCGATAGGCCAGGCCTGTCCCGGGCCATCGCGATGCCCGTGGGCGCACTCCTGAGCGCGCCCGGCGTCCCGAGCCTTGGGCAGGTGAGGGCCCGCCCGCGCCGCACCTGGCGGGCTCGGTCCCCAGGGAGGGGCCCCGGCGGGAGAGACAAAGGGCCCGCGCGAGGTCCCCCGGCGCGTGGTCCCCCGGAGCGCGCTCCAACTCGTCCGCAACTTGCAAAGTGGCTGCTTGCGGCCCCGGCCATTGTCCCCCGCGCCCACCTTACCCGCGGCGGGGACCAAGCTGCAGTACAGCACCAGCAGCAGCAGCGGCGGCGGCGGCGGCGGAGGGGCCCGGGTCGGCGCCGTTTCCATGTCGTCCGGCGGCCGGGAGCGCCGCGCGCTCACTCGGGCTCCATGGCGCGCGCGGCGGCGGTGGATCCTCGCGGCTCCCGGCGCCTCTTGCTCCCGCCTCGGGCGCCGCGGCCCAAGACGACGCGGGAGGAGGGAGCGGAAGCCGAGCCGGTCTCCGCCCCCCGCGCCGCCCGCGCCCCCCGCCAAGCCGCGCCCTCCTGCGGGCGCCCGGGAGCCGGGCAGGCGGGTCTCTCCGGGCCCGCGACAGGAGAGGCCGGGCAAGCAGGTGGGTCACCTGCCAAGTCTCTGTACTGACAGGTGAGGAAACTGAGGCACGTGGAAGCATGACCCACACAGTCAGGAGGCCTCAGGGCTGGAAGCCAAAGGTCTCCGAAGCCAGCTTTGGGCTCTTTCACCACAACTGTAGCCACCTGGCCCAGAGACATACCGCCCCACTTGGGATGCACGCGGGAACAGGCGCAAAAGCGGATACTGCTGGAGGAACTGGGGGCTTTTACTTTTAGATTTACTTTTTGTTGTATGTGTATGAGTGTTTGCACGCATGTATGTGCACCACATGCGGGAAGGAAACCAGAATAGGGTGTGGGGGTCCCCTGGGACTGGAGTTAGAGGTGTGAGCCACCAGGTGACTGCAGGGAACCAAACCCAGGTCTCTAAAAGAGCAGTAAGTGCTTCTAACTGCTGAGCCTTCTCTCTCCGGCAGTGCTTTCTAGAACCTCACACCTTGGGCAGGCAGGTGTAGGTGAAATCATTTCATGTCCTTAGAAAGTAAGCTAATGGCAGTGTCCACCTTGCAAGGTAGAGAGGAAGGACAGAAGCTGAGGTGGTCAGGAGGGTGCCTCTGCCCTCCTGTGGTTTATGCTAGGAAGAGACAAAAATAAGAGCCCAAACAAAGGAGTGAGTAGCCGGGAAAGTGACATGGCGCTCAAGTGTGTATGACTTTACTTATAAGTCTGACATGGTGTCCAGCCTCGGGAGATTGAGGCAGGAGGCTTGCCATGAGTTTGAGGCCAGCCTGGGCTACCTGCGAGACCCTGTTTAAAAAGAGTTGATAGAGCCCTTGGTTCCCTAGTGTGCACAGCTCTCCCAGCGCTGCATAAACCGGACCTGATAAACAGAAGGAGCAAAAGGCAGGTCAAGGCTGGCCAGCAAGATGGCTCCCGTTGACCTAAGTTCAACCCTAGGATCGCAGAAGAAAAGAGAACTGACTCCCCAAACTTGTCTTCTAATAGGAAAACATGAAGACCAGGGACCAGCTAGTAGGGGGAGGGGACCCACACCAGGGTTCCAAGGGTCAGGGCAGAGATTTCAATGCGGAAGCAGGCCAGTGGTTCAGGAAGAGCAGTCTCCTGGGGTGGCTGTATCCAGTCTCTGACCGGAAGAGGAGTCAGGAGGTCTCAGGGGCAGTCAGGGGACTGGGGACTAGAGCAGCTAGTGTCCTTGCTGGTTCCTTCTCACCCAAGCCCAACCCCCATCCCCCCTCCACCTTCAACACAGAGCCAAGAGCACAACCCCCTTCTCTAGCCCCACTCTCACCCATCCCCCAAGGCCTTCCTCTTTCAGCCTTGATTTTTCTGAGGCCTCCTCTCCCTGCAGCCAGGGAGCTTGTTAAATAAGCCAGACCTCACCACTCCTCCCACCGGTCAGAGAGGAAGCTGAAGCCTTGGGCTCACACGGCCTGGCCTAGCCACACCTCCGTTACTTCTCAACTCCATCTTATGGGCTGCAACTGTAATGGCCCCTTGCAGAGATGGGCACTGTCTTGCCTGGGGGAGGGCCTCATTGCTGGGACTCTTATCCCACTTAGTTCTTGAAAACCATACTGCCTCTCCACTCTCTAAGCCGCCCTAGCTGACAGTTCCTATCACCTAGCAGGGTGTATGTTTGCTTTCTTTTCCTTCCATTACAGCAGAAATGCCAAGATTTGTCTGTTTTGTTTTCTGTGTCTAGGCCAGGACCCAGCACATAGTAGGTGCCCAATTAAAAAAAAAAAAAAAATTAGGCGGGGCATGGTGGCTCACGCCTTTAATCCCAGCACTCAGGAGGCAAAGGCAGGCAGATTTCTGAGTTCGAGGCCAGCCTGGTCTACAAAGTGAGTTCCAGGACAGCCAGGGCTACACAGAGAAGCCCTGTCTCCAAAAACAAAAACAAAAACAAAAAAAAATTTGTTAAATGAGCAACAGAAGTAAAGATCTGATTTTCTTTCATTAAGGAAGCACCCTGAGTGCTGGACAGGGCTGAGACTGTGAAAAGGGAAGAAATGCTGGCCCACGTGGGAAGAGGTGGTACAGAGGGAGAGCCTTAATACCAGACAGGATGGGAAACGGCACCTTCACCTCACCCTGGGCTGAGCTGCTCTAAACCTTGGGTCAGTCTCCATCCTACCTCCAAGCCCAAGCGCCAGACTGCAGACTCCCTCGGAGCTGACCTTCCTTCCATTCCATCTTGTACTCTACAGCACCAGCAGAATCCCCTGGAGTTCACAGCCTCTGTCCCACCGCGTGCTTCAGGCTCCCAAGGACCAGCCTGTCCTCTCTGGTGAGCACTAGCCCTGCACAGAAGTCACATTAAGCCCAAGCCTGGGCACCCACACACTTGCCCTATTTTCTTTTTTTTTTTTTTTTTAAAGATTTATTTATTATTATATGTAAGTACACTGTAGCTGTCCTCAGACACACCAGAAGAGGGAGTCAGATCTTGTTACAGATGGTTGTGAGCCACCATGTGGTTGCTGGGATTTGAACCCTGGACCTTCGGAAGAGCAGTCGGGTGCTCTTACCCACTGAGCCATCTCACCAGCCCCTTGCCCTATTTTCTGTCCATTGTTTCTGACCCACAGACTGCAAGTCTCTAGGAACAGCACGAGGATGGCAGGTCTCTAGGATGTCAGCAGAGGCATCTGAGGTGCAGGTGGGGAGCCCTAGATGGGGAGGCTAGCTATAGAGAACAGAAGGGGAACACTGGGGTGCTTCATAGTTCATAGCTGCGTTCCAAATTTGAAAATGGCATACCAGTGAGATGGCTCAGATGGTGGGTACTTGCCACCAGGCCTGATGGATGACCTGTAGTAGGGGAAGAAGACTGATCCACACAGGTTGTCCTCTGACTGCCATATGGATACCACTGCATCAGCACACACTGTTGTGGGACAAAATATTTCCTGGAGAGATACAACACACATCTACTCAACCCAGACAGGGAGCCCACAACAGACCAAGGCACAGATACCACCAAAGTCCAACTTGGTAAGCCATGAGTTTTATTGGGGTTACTTGGAAGAATATGGGTGAGGGGTTACTTATCGGAGCAGAAATGACTCAAAGACAGCTGCATCCCGGAGGCCCACCCCAGCATGGGTGACAGCTCACAACGCTGGGAACTTGTAGCACACTGCACAGCCTGCAGGCAGCTCAACAGGCTGGAGAGTGTCCTCCTCAGTGTCTCAGTTGGTCTAAAGCTCTTCCAGATAGCTCAGCTGGTTTCTGCTTCTTCTAGACGGCTGTGTGGTCTGAGTCTTCTTTGCAGGTTGGCCCTGCTCCTCTGTGACAGACTCTCAGCCTTTATTGCATATTGTGGCAGAGAGGGACCAAGTGAATCTGGTTAGTTTCAGGGACTTCCTGAAGCTGTTTGAGTTGTTTACCTTCCTGCTTAGGGAGCTTCCCTACAGGACTGGATGTTTTCAGTCTTGGAGAAAACTGTCATACAACAGTTTTCTGGAAAACTGCCAGACTGAGCACATGAGTGTATATACTCATACATGCAATGCATAAATATATAAGTTTAATTTTAAAATAACCTGGATGCAGTGGCACACATTTTTTGTTTTGTTTTGTTTTGTTTTAGGTTTTTCAAGACAGGGTTTCTCTGTGTAGCCTTGGCTGTCCTGGAACTCACTCTGTAAACCAGGCTGGCCTCGAACTCAAAAATCTGCCTGCCTCTGCCTCCTGAGTGCTGGGATTAAAAGCGTGTGCCACCACACCCAACCCAGTGGTACACATTTTTATTCCCACTATTAGGAGATAGGCAGGTGGATCTCTGTGAGTGCAAAGCTATCCAGGACTATATAATGAGATCCTATCTCAAAAGTTAAAGAGTTTTGAGAGATGGCTCAGCTGTTAATAGCACTTGCTGCTCTACCAAAAGGCCTGGTTCTATTTCTAATGTCTACACGGCAGCTCACAATTCTAACTCCAGTTCCAGGAAATCCAATGCCCTAGCACCAGGCATGTAGGTGGCACACAGATGTACATACAAGCAAAACACCAATACACATAAAATACAAATTAAAAAAAAAAAAAAGTAGCCGGGCAGTGGTGACATACGCCTTTAATCCCAGCACTGGGAGGCAGAGGCAGGCGGATTTCTGAGTTCGAGGCCAGCCTGGTCTACAGAGTGAGTTCCAGGACAGCCAGGGCTACACAGAGAAACCCTGTCTCGGAAAAACAAAGGAAAAAAAAATCGGTTAAGCAGGTGTGGTGTTTTGAATATGTTTGGCCCAGGGAGTGGTACTATTAGGATGGGTGGCCTTGTTAGAGTAGGTGTGTCACTTTGGGGGTGGGCTTTGAGATTCTTCTCCCAGCTGCCCATGAGACATACTTCTTCTGACTGCCCTCAGAACAAGATGTAGAACTCTCAGCTCTGCCTACACTATGCCTGCCTGGATGCTGCCGTGTTCCTACCTTAATGATAATGGACTGAACCTCTGAACCTTTAAGACAGCCCTAGTTAAGAGTTGTCCTTAAAAGAGTTGTCTTGGTCATGTCTCTTCACAGCAATGGAAACCCTAACTAAGACAGCAAGTGATCAGAAGTAAAAGACAAAAAATAAAATAAAATAAATAAATAAACGAATACATCAACAAGTGGCCACTGAGCTGCTGAGGAGAAGAACCAGCACTCTGGCCCCTGAGCCACATCAGTTCAAAGTCTCAACTCCCAACTTGGACCTTCAGAAAAGTCCAAAGAACACACTAGAACTTATCACTGTTGCATCCTGCAGACTTCTGACATCACAGGGGTCAGCCATTTTTAGACCTTTGGTAACACAGTATGCAATCAGAGAACCTGCTAAGCTCCAACTTCCCTGGAAGGTCGCCTTCCACAGCTCCTGCTGTTGATGCACTCTCTCAGGTCTGGTGTTTGATAGTTCTCACCCTTAGTCCTGTCCTCAGATACAAGGTCCAATTCCGGGAAGTATCGAGCGCCAGCACCTGTCCTATCTAATCATTTCCGGGGACAGGGCTCAACATGGGTCCTCATAGGACCTATCAGACAACAATGTCTCTGTCTCTTTGGTTCCTCTCCCAGGCAGAAATCACTGACTCAAAAAGCTATTCCAGGCACCGAGCCTCTCCAACCTGGCAGAGTAACACCAGCAGTCAGAAGTATGGCTGGGACTCTATAAGCCCCAGCATCCTCCATCAAGGCGCCGAGAGGCACCCACTTCATGTGAATGCCCATTGAGCACCCATTCCTCAGACTCCACCGCCTGGCAACCTGCACCCAGAACAGGCCAAGGAAAGTTGCAGTGGGCACTGGAAGGTTTAGGCGGGTCAGCCATGGTCTTTGAGCTGGCTGGGGTAAAAGGCTTGGGCTGATTTTTCACTCTAAGCCTTAGTTTCTTCATTGACACAGTGGGAACGGAACAGTGACATCAACCGATTCAAACCTGAAGACTATAAAGCCTGTGAGTCTTGATTGCCACAGATGTAAGATTGGACAGAGGGCAAATGGGCTCCCTATCCCCAGACAATCCCTACTTCTTTTGATGTTATTTTCACTTTGGGGGGGATTTGTTTTGAGATGGGGTCTCTTGTGGACCAGGCCAGTCTTGAACTCACAATGTAGCTGAGGATAACCTTGAACCTCTGATCCTTCTACCTCCACTTCTTAAGTGTTGGGGACTTCAAGCACATGCGTCCATGCCACATTAATGAAGTGCCAGGGAAGCTGGACAGTGGTGGCACACACCCTTAATACTCTGGAGGTAGAGACAGACAGATCTCTGAGTCCAAGGCCAGCTTAGTCTATTCAGTGAGTTCTAGGACAGCCAGGGCTATACAAAGAACCCTTGACAAAAAAAAAAAAAAAAAAAAAAAAAGCCAGGGACTGAACTCACAGAGTAGTAAATGCTAAGTAAGCACTCCTCTGCCAGCTGAGCTACACCCCAGCCCGGGCTGCTGCCTCTCCTTCCTGGAGTGATGACTCACCTGTCCCTACTGACTCTGAAGTTGTTATTGTAGCCTATCTCATCATTCAGTGCTGGTGGATCTTGCCTCGTTCAAAGCACACTGAATATTTCCTTTTCATTACAAGCTAAGGAGGAGATGTACTTGATTTGGTTTCTTTTGTAAATACCCGAGGGAGATTTGGAGTGGACTGGAAGTGGTCCTCAGAAGACAGAGACGTCCTGGAATCCTCAGGCCTGTCATAATTAGCATGCCGTAGAATTAAGGGAGGGCTCCTGAAATAGATTGTCCTGGACCTTCCAGGTGGCCCCTGAGTCCAATGACAGATGTCCCTAGAAAAGACAGCCAAGTGTGGTGCCACACCCCTGCATACAGTACTCAGGGAACTGCAAGAGCGTTTCCAATACAAATACCCTGAGCTAAATGAATTCAGGGCCAGCCTGGGCAATTTAGGGAAAGCCTGTCTCAAAATAAAGCTTTTGAAAAAGGGTTTAGGGTCTGTGGAGATAGCTTCTTGAGTAAACTACTTGCTGCGTAAACGGGAAGACCTGAGAGCAGATCCCAAGAACCCACATAAAAAGCCAGATGCACAAATATCTGCAGTTCCAGTGGGCCCAGGAAACGGGACGTGGACACGGGAAAATCAAAGGAAGATTGAATCCAGCCACCTCTGCATATAAAGCAATGAACAAGAGAGACCCTGTCCCAAACAAGGTGAAAGGGGACCAACACCTGCCATTGTCCCTTGCTCTACACATATGTGTTACATTAGATGTATAAATCACATCTACACACATGCACACACATACACATGCATATACACATAAACATGCATATACACACAGCATGCACATACACACATAGCACACACATACCCATGCACAGAAGCATGAGCTCTCACACACATTTTTTTTAAAGTCTTTAAGAGGCTTGGTGTGTGACTCAGTGATAGATCACTCGTCTAGCATGCCCTAAGACCTGGCACTGGGGGGAAAAGTCCCAGAACTCAGGAAGCTGATACAGAGGGAGGTAAATTCATTGCTATTTTGTGCAACAAGATGGGCAGGGGAGGGGTTAACTACATCAGAGAGATGGCTCAGCAAGTAAACATTTGTCACCAAACAATACAAGCCTGATGCCCTGAATTCAATCCCTGGAACCCATACAATTATGGAAGAAGAGGAAACTCCACAGTGTTGTCACTCCGACCTCCACACACGCGCCATGGCGTGTGCCTCCCCTCACGTATAATAAATTAAATTGCTGGGCCAATAGCACACACCTTTGATCATAGCACTTGGAAGGCAGAGGCAGACAGATCTCTCAGCCTGATCTACAAAGCAAGTCCAGGACAGCCAGGGCTATTAAACAGAACCCCTGTCTCAAAAAATAAAAAATAAAAAAAGTAAGTAAATAAACAAGTAAATAAATGAAATGTAAAGAGAAAAACAAAACTAGCTTATTTGGTAGATTGCTTCCCTAGCACACACAAAGTATGTGATCCCCCACCTCCCTCACATAACCTGGGCTGGTGCGGCTCAGCTCTAATCCCAGCCCTTGGAAACAGAGAAAAGGAGGATTAAAAATCCAAGGTAATCCTTGGCTACGTAGCAAGTAAGGCCAGTCTGAGCTGTGGAAGACCCTATCTCAAAAAGAAAGTAAGGAGGTTGGCCAGGATATGGCTATATGGTAGAATGTTCGTATGTTGACATGTGAAAGAAGCTGGACTTAATTATCAGTACAGTAGAGGAGGAGGAAAGAAAAAGGGAAGGTAAAAGGTGGGGGTGTAGCTCAGTGGTCAAGCACAGCAGAGGACCTGAGTTCAACCACCAGAAATGCCACAGGTTTGGCTTGCTTTCTCTTGCTACATCTTGGGGAGGAAAGGGTTTATTTCATCTCACAGCTTACAATCCATCATGAAGAAAAGTTAGTTGGACTTCAGGAGCTCCAGCCTGGGACCACAGCGGACTCCACAGAGGAACCCTGCCCACTGCTTGCTCCCTATGGTTTGCTTAGCCTGCTCTCTATAACACTCCGGACCACCTGTCCTTCCATATCCATCACCAAGCAAGACAGTGCCCACAGACCAATCAGACACATTTTTCTCAGATAAGAGTCCTCTTCTCTGCTAACTCCAGCTTGTTGTCAAGTTAACAAAATACTGACCAGCACACTCCCCACTCCTACCCACAAAAAAGTAAGCTGGATGTCTGCCTATTGGGGAAGGGGAGGCAGGAGACTCCCTTAGGTCAGGAGTTCAAGATTACCCTGGGCAAAAGAGCAAGGTCCATCTCAAAAATAACAGCAGGGCTGGAGAGATGGCTCAGCTGTTAAAGGCTAGGCTCACAACCAAAATGTCAAAAATAACAGCAGTTGCCACAATAAAAGCAGAGTAGTTAGAGACAGGCAGAAAAGAATAAAAGAATAAAAGAATCCTCCATGGGGAGGAGGTACAGTGAAGAGTTCTTCAGTCAAGTGTTCCTGGGCTGGACTGGGCAGAGAACTCGGCAAGTCAGAAGGACCCTTCTCGTTCCCTTCAGGAACATGATTCTGCCACGTCTTGTTGCATAATTTAATGGGCATCTGCCCCAGGAAACTGGCATAGTTCCTAATGTTCACAGGCCCATTCCAAAATAAGGGCATGGGGCTGACCCATGTTCCAACAAAGTCTGGTATTTGTTGGAGGGTTTGTCCATACAAGCCAGAGGGTCAGAGGACAACACCTGACCATTGTATGGGCTGGGCTCCTGGACTGGACAAAAAGGAGAAACCAAGTTGAATACCAGACCAGTATTCGTCTGTTTCCACACTGACACAGTGTGACCAGATATCTTACCCTCATCAGGTCTTCTGTGCCATGGCAGAATGGACATCCACAAACCATGAGCTAACCCATCCCTCCCGTAAGCAAGTTGTTTCCTGCCAGTCTTCACGTCAATGACCAGAAAAGAGACTAACATGAGGGACGATTTCAGCTGTTCTGATTGCAGTGGCTGTGCCAGGCCTGGAGGAAAGTGTTCTACACAACAAGGCCACTAGGTCAGGGCCAGGGCTGATGGGGCAATGACAGCCACATCCTTGACCTTTAATTTATCAGGCAGTTCCAAAGGACACATGTCCACATGACTCCTTAAAGCTCTCCTCCAGGCTTTAGAGGAAGGCCCTGGCACTGCCCACCACACACACTGCACCCCTCTTTACGCTTACATTTTGGGTGGTGGGCCACCCTGTGTGTCTGGTATCGATACGCTCCTGGGATATGGCACTTTCAGGCTAAAACTGGAAATGCCTCTATCAAATAGGAATGAGTTGGTCACTCTGTGACCTAAGCATGTTTGGGACCTATCACCTGAGAGTTGTAAATCACACCTCAATGCATCAAGACTACTGAAAAAAAGTGAGATTTTTCTAGACAAAGAGAGACAACAGAAATGTCCTTGTTAGATGACAAAGTGGCTCGGTGAGTGAGGGTGCTTGCCATCAAGTCTGATGACCCGAGTTCAACAGATCCTTCAAAGCTGTCCTCTGATCTCAACAGGCATTTGCGCACGCACGCGCACACACACACACACACACACACACACGATTGCTTAATCTAGAACTCTTCTCACACACACACGATTGCTTAATCTAGAACTCTTCTCTCTCTCTCTCTCTCTCTCTCTCTCTCTCTCTCTCTCTCTCTCTCTCTCTCTCTCACACACACACACACACACACACACACACACAATGTAGGGCCTGGAAACATGGTTCAACAGTCAAGAGTCCTTGCTGATCTTTCAGAGGTCTCGAGTTTCGTTCCCAGTATCCTCATCCAGATGACACACAACTATAACGCCAGCTCCAGGGGATCCGATACCACGCACTCACTTACACAACCCCTCTCATATACGGATAATTTAAAATAATTTAAAAATCATATGAGTTACTTTTCTGTTACTATGATAAAAAACACCATGACCCAAGCAACTTATAAAAGGAAGAACATAGCCGGGCGTGGTGGCACACGCCTTCAATCCCAGCACTCGGGAGGCAGAGGCAAGCGGATTTCTGAGTTCGAGGCCAGCCTGGTCTACAAAGTGAGTTCCAGGACAGCCAGGGCTACACAGAGAAATCCTGTCTCAAAAAAAAAAAAAAAAAACAAACAAAAAAGCAAGAACACTTTTGGGTGATGGACCCACAGGGTTAGAGTCCGCCATGGTGGAGCCAAGGCATAGAAGCAGGAGCGGGAAGCTGAGGGCTCACACCCTAAACCAAAAACAGGAAGCAGAGAGAGAGTAAGTTGGGAATGATACAAGGCTCTAAGGCCTCAAAGCCCCACCCCAGGCGCTGTACTTTCTCTAACAAGGCCCCAACCCCAGTGATGTACTTCTTCCAATTAGGCCACATCTCCTAGACCTCCCCCAAACAATGCCAACAGCTGGGGACCAAATACCCAAATGCCCAAAACTATGAGGGGCATTTAACAGTCAAACCACCATATACATTTAATTTTTTAAAAATTAAGCAAAAGAAATGTCTTTTTTTTTTTAAAGATTTTATTTATTTATATGTAAGTACACTGTAGCTGTCTTCAGACACTCCAGAAGAGGGAGTCAGATCTCGAATGGTTGTGAGCCACTATGTGGTTGCTGGGATTTGAACTGCGGACCTTCGGAAGAGCAGTCGGGTGCTCTTACCCACTGAGCCATCTCACCAGCCCAAGAAATGTCTTAATTTCATATCCTGCTTCATTATTAGGTGGTAGCACAGACTCATAATTCTACCCACTCAGGAAGCTGAGGCAGAAGGATCACAAGTCCAAGTCCTACCAGGGCAACTTATTCAAAAACTCTGTTCAAAATATAGAGTGTGGGGCTGGAAAGGTGGCTCAGTGGTTAGAAGCACTGGCTGCTCTTGTCAGAGGACTGGAGTTTCTTTCCCAGCATCCACATGGCTGCTAACAACCACCAGGGCTCCATGACTCTCCTTAAGATCAGAGGACATGGGGCTGGAGAGATGGCTCAGTGATTAAGAGCACTGAGGTCCTGAGTTCAAATTCCAGCAACCACATGGTGGCTCACAATCATCTGTAATGGGATCTGATGCCCTCTTCTGGAGTCTCTGAAGACAGCTACAGTGTACTTACATATAATAAATAAATCTTTAAAAAAAATCAGAGGACACAATACCCCTCTGGAACACATCCCCCTGCTCAGGACCTTTCAGTGCAAACAGACTCTCAGAAGTTCACTTCCAGGGAATCAGATGCGCTCTTCTGGCTCCAAGGCATCAGGTACACACATGGCACACAGACAAACATGTTGGTAAAATACCCATTTATATAAAATAAAAATAAATAAATCATTTGTTGTTGTCGTTGTTGTTTAAATGCAGAATGTAGAGCCAGCAAGATGGCTCAGCAGATAAAGGCATTTTCCACCAAGCCTGACAACCTGAGTTCACTCCCTAGGACCCACACAGTGGAAGGAGAGAACCAACTGTTTTGCTTGTCCTCGGATCTCATGCCCACATACCGCCCACATCCACTCGCTCCACAAATAAATAAGAACGTGTAAAATAAACTAGTCCTTGGACTGCTGAACTCAGTGTGTAAAGACACTTGCTGCCAAGCCGGGTGGCCTAAGCTTGACCCGGCTATGTATGTGACATGGGAAGAGGTATGGCTAGGGCCAAGAGTAGCTGGCTGGCGTGGTGTGGACAGAGAAGGGGACTATTGATGGGGAGGCTGCAGGAAAAGGACCTGGACAAGGAGTGTGGTCCAGAGGGATATTGTGTTCTCTGCTCTTATGGAAAGTCATGGAGCTCTGGTCTGGAGAGCTCTCCCCATCCTTCCTGCAAGACCACGTTCTACCCCACAGGAATCCTGAGATTGACACAGTGACAGGTAAGGAAGCCATCCAAAGCACCCAGGACAGGACACTGTCTCTGAGGGGCAGAGGAGGATGGTGGCCACAGGGTTGCGGCTTTGAGTCCATGCTTGTCTCTTGATGACCCCTGCTTTCTCCGATGGGGTCTTAGCATCAGTGACCTTTAGATGGGAGTCTAAAGAAGGCTCTTGAGTCTTCCTGGGGCCAATAGTCTAACTGCAAAGACACATTCTCTGGGGCATGGAGTCAGCAAAGGCAGGAATCCTACACAGGCTCTCCCCTGAAGCTCCCAGGCTTGAAGTATCAGGGGTACATCAGAGAAATGGAGAGTCCTCATCTTGGGGGTCCCTGGCATTGGGGACTTGTCTCTTCCAGAATACTACTCTGGCAGGCTGGGGCCATCTGCCTCTCTCTGCTTGTCCCTCAGCCACTTTGACCAAAGATTACCATGGGTTTAAGCTGTGGAAGCAGCAAATGAGCGCTGGCACCCAGATTCACTCTTGCCATTCCAGAGTCTGTTCATACGGTGAAGGGATAGGCTGTCGAGAGTCCCTGGCAGACCCGTGCTAGTATCGGGATGCATGGGATGCAGTTACTGTTGAGCTTGGCTTGTTTGCAAAGTGCTCCTCATGGCCCTTCCAGGAAGATCTTAATTCTTGACCATTCTATAGACGGGGGAACTAGGCGTCTTGGAAAGTGAAGATAATGGTGAAGAACCCTTATTGGACTGAAGAGGTTGCTCCGCGATTAACAGTGTTGACGGCACTATGTTACTCCCACAACTCAGGAAGCAGAGGTGGGTGTGATTTTGATCCAGCCTGGTGTATATAGTAAGTTCCAGGACTGCCAGAGGTATGCCAGAGCTACACAAAGACACCCCACTCCCTACCTCCTGCCAAAAAAAAAAAAGAGCACTTGTTGCTCTTCCAGAGGACGTAACTTTGGTTCCCAACTTGGTACACAGATATATGTGCAGCCAAAATACAAATATACATTAACTAAACAAACAATAATAAATAAATAAATAAATAAATAAATAAATAAATAAATAAATAAATGAGTGACTCCCTTATAGCACAGCCTGGCCCACCACATTGCGTCAGTTCTGCAGTCTGCCCTGTGGCCTGTAGGGGGCGGCATCATCCTGCTTAGCTTTTCCTGGGTCTTCCAGTTGAGAAACCCCACCTCTGTGATCAAGATTTGAACAGTGGCAGAGCAAGGTCACAGCAACTGTATACACCCGATTCTGTCAGGACTAGGGAGAGACTGAGGGTTCCCGGACTGATCACTGGAGCAACCTAAATGCCCACCTTACTGCCTGCTACTGCCTACTGGGTTAAGAGTAGAACCTGGGGGCTGGAGAGATGGCTCAGTGGTTAAGAGCACTGAATGCTCTTCTGAAGGTCCTGAGTTTAAATCTCAGCAACCACATGATGGCTCACAACCATCCATAATGTAATGAGATCTGATGCCCTCTTCTGGTACATCTGAAGACAGCTACAGTGAACTTACATATAATAAATCTTTAAAAAAAAAAAAAAAAAAAGAGTAGAACCTGTCTGGGTAGTGATGGGGTAAGATAACCGGGCTGGCTCAGTGGGCCCTGGTAACTGGGGCCTCAGTGTCTTGCTTTTGCTGAGACCTCTTCCAGTAAGCACTACCCACATCCACACCCACTCCGTCCTGCCTGAGAAATTATTCCCTTACCCTAGCAACTCTGTACACAGCCCAGGCTCAGCCCTTCTGTAGCTGGACCCACTCTGGACCCACTCTAGGTCAGGGTCCCCTGGGCTCCCTTGTCTTGCAGTGCTATGCCCAGTGTTACAATGCTTTGTCTTGCTCCTTTGCCCAGCTGAGAGCCTTAGAGGAGTGCTGTCTAACATGTCCTTCTGGGGTCCTCTGTTGGAGTTCTTGTCAGCAAAGTGACACTTCTGTTTGTTTCTTGGGTTCCCCAATAACAGTGAGCTCCTCAGAAAGCTGTAAGACCTGGTCTGCTTGTGACAGGGAAGACTTCTCTGCCAGCAACACTCAGGCCTTTACATCCAATCTGTGCCACTGTTGAGTTCCTGTGACCTGGAGCCACTGCCTTGGGCTCCTGGAGAGCCGAGGACCTCTGATTTGCTCCTAGGATTCTGCCCAAGACAGTGCAAGGTCAAGGATGTTAACTTCCTTCCGGATCCCACGTGTAAGGCTGGAGCTGCTGAGGGAAGCTGTGGTAGATGCCCCACTCCCTGTGCCCTGGGAAGGGAAGCCCTGGGCAGGTCCTCACTATTAACCTGGGCTGGGTGTCCGCAGGGGCGCAGGATCATCGCCATGGACAGTAGACCAGAGCTCAGGACAGAAGCAACATGGCTTCTCTGCCACCACAGTAGCCGGATGGGGCCTTAGGGAGGGGAAGGAAGATGTGTAAGGCAATTCTGATGTGTAACCCTTCCTTATGGCAGGCCGGGGAGCTAAGCCTGCCTCTCCTGTCTGTTTTCTACAGAGGTATTCCTTTATCTTGAGTACTCACGCTCTGTATAACTTAGAGAACATGGTCTCTGTGCCACACTGGGACAAAGAGTTCTGTCCTCTTGACTGGATTGAAAAAAAAAAATCACCTAAGGGTCAGTGTATTAGTTAATCTCTATTGTTGTGCTACAACAGCATGTCTAAGGAAACATAACAGAAAGAGTTTATCTGGAGCTCGCAGTGCCTGAGGTTTAGAGTTCATGATGGCAGAGGAGACAGCGGGGGTCAGGAACAGCAACTGAGAGCTTCCATCTTGAACCAGAAGCAGAGAGCAAACTGGAAATGGCAGGAGTCTGTTGAAACCTCAAAGCCTGCCCCAGTGACACACCTCCTCCAACACTCACACCTCCTAAACCTTCTGTCTTAGTTTGTGGGGTAACTTTTCTTCACATTGTGTGGAAATGTGGCTCAGTATTTAATTGTTAATGCTGTACCAGCAGAGAACTACATATTGGCCGGATTCTGGTGTTGTCATTTCTATGGTCTATCACCAGATTTTCTGTTTGTAAATATTCGTCCTTCCTGCCTAAAGACAATCTAGAATTGTATCAGAGGTTAGTTGTAAGAGCTGGCAGCCAATAGCGGGGGCAGGAAGGAGGAGGGCAGAACTTCCAGGCAGAGAGTGATGGAGGGGAAGAAAGCAGACAGGGGAGATAGAGAGGGGACATGGAGGGAATAGACATGGACTACAGCAGAGCAAAGAAAGGTATAGAGCTAGCCATGTGGCAGGTTATAGACAAGATAGTCAGGTTGTTAAAGGAGGTAGCCGGAGACTGCCTAGCTTATAACTTATCAAAGAAAGCATTTAATTAGGGCTTGCTTACAGCTTCAGAGGGTTAGTCCACAATCATCATGGTAGGGAGTATGGCTGCAGGCATGTAGGCATGGTGCTGGAGCAGCAAAGAGCTTACATCCTGGTCCACAGGCAGAAGGCCGAAAGAGAAAAATCAGACTTGGCCTGGAGTGGGCTTTTGAAACCTCAAAGCCCACCCCAGTGACACACTTCCTGCAACAAGGCTATACAATTCCTAATCCTTCCGATATAGTTCCATCAACTGGAGACCAGTTATTCCAGCACTCAAGCCTCTGAGAACTGGAGCAGTAGTTTTTAGCTCTACTGCTTTGGCTCCTAGTGGGTTGTACACACACACACCACAGGAGCAATCTGGATTTGCAAATGAAATACACACACACACACACACACACACACACACACACACACACACACACACGTTAATTTTTGACATGCTGTGACTAGCTCAAAGGCTAGGCATTCCTAAACCTTCCCCTGCTAACAAACGTTCTCCTCCAGGATGTCTGAGACTCCTAAACCTTCCCCTGTTACCCCAGGCCCAATAGGGGAAGTGGCCAGTTACCCAAATTCTTACATAGCTGGTTGACTTTCTCCCCTGCAGCTCTTACATCCTGTCCTTCTCCCCCAAGCCATGATTCTCTTTCTCCCTAACAGTTCTTAGCCCTCGCAATCCAAAGGTCTACCTGCCCAGCCATTGGCTGTTGGCTCTTTATTCATCAATCAAAGACCAATTGGGGACAAGGACCTTCAGCATTTGGACATACAGATTCCTGATTTTGGAGGCCAGATTAATTCAAAGCATTAGAACCAATCCCCAACAGGGGGCCATTCTCATTCAAACCACCACAGTATGAGCATCCATTATAGAGTCTCCAGAGACCATCAGGTCTTGAGGACTTAGATCTAATCAATGGATTAATTCCTAAATGGCTTCATGACCTAATAGCATTGGGAAGTATGAAATAGGAGACGGGAGGAAGTGGGTTGCTGGAGGGGTATACGTGCGCTACAACTTAACTTGCCCCTGTCTTCTGTCTACACCTGTGCCGTGGTGTATGTGTGGAGGTTAGAAGATAACTTTTGGGAGTCAGTTCTCTCCTTCCACCATACAGATTCAGGGGATGAAACCAAATCAATCTTGCAAGACAAGACTTGCCAGTGGTAAAATTGACTCTGTTTGTTTGTTTGTTTGTTTGTTTGTTTGTTTGTTTGTTTTTACATTGAAGCAGGGTATCACTATGCAGCCCTAGGTGGCTTTGAACTCCGTATGTAGACCAGACTCATCTTGAACCTGACTCAGTCTCCCACACATCAAGACACCACTACACCCAGCAAAATGACCATTATTCCCTGTTCTTTTTTTCCTTTCTATTTTGAGATAATTTTGTCTTAACAGAAGTTTTACAAAAATACTATCCAGTTCCTGCTTCCCCATATATTAACCCAGATTCCCCCATATGTTAGCATCTTACATAACTACAGAACCATTGTTAACAGCAAGAGATTAACCTTAGTACAATGCTAGGAACTTGATACAGACCTGGGATTGGGCTCGTTTCCCACATGGGCCAACCTCCTCCTTTGCTGTGTGACTCTGAGCCCACAGAATTAGGGCCAAATGCGCTTTGGGCTCCTCTAGTTTGAGAGTTCACAGCCTGTTTTTCTGTTTTTACTTTTTAAATGAGTATGTCTATATGTAAGAACTAATGCATACAGGTGTCCATAGAGGCCAGTGGACATCCTGGACACCCTGTAATTGTTACAGAAAAGTTGTGGGCAGCAGTGTGGGTGGTGAGCATTAAACTCTGGTATAAGGTCCTACTGCAAGGGCAGTAGGGGCTCTTCACCAAGGAGCCATCTCTCATGCCAACCCCGACATGTCTGTGACAACGGGGCTGAAATACACTAACACAAACACTTGATCTCACTGAGCTACTTCCCTGCCCTTGTTTTGCCTTTTACATTTTGTGGCATGGCCTTGTTATGTTGTCAAGACTAGCTTTGAACTACTTCTGTAGTCTAGGTAGGCCTTGAACTTGCAATCCTCCATCTCCTGCCTCCCAAGCAGCTGAGATGGCACACCTGCACCAGACCTGTACCACACCTGTACCACATGCCTGGCCATAGCCTTTACTTCTTTGCCTTACAGCTTGGGTCCTGGAACCTTGACTAGGGGCAGTGAGGGATGAAGGAATGGCAGCACATATACAGGGAAAGCTGAGATTGGATGAGCTAGAGTCTCTGATGGGCAGCATCCAGGAAGCTCAGGATGTATATTATACAGAGCTGGTGAACAAGGAGACAGGTTTAGCTCATCTCAGCAGGAGCAGTCTCTGCAGCGGAGCAGTCTTAGGACTGGGTGACTACCGTGGACATTTTTTTTTCACATATTGTCTATGTTCACATTCCAACCAGAGAAAGGCTTTAATCCCTCAGGTAAGGCTTTGCCGCTCACATGGGCTGAGGCACTGGGGGCTGTAATATGGCTGCGCCATGGCATATTACATCAACAACACAATTCACTCAGGACTACACTCACTCACTATACTTCTAGATAATTTTGTTTTGAGACAGTCTCACTGTGTAGCCCTGATTGTCCTGGGACTCACTCTGTAGAAGAGGCTGGCCTCAAACTCAAGAAATCTGCCCACCTCTGCCTCCCTAATGCTAAGTACTGAGATTAAAGCCCTGAAATATTATTAATATTATTATTAAGAATTAATTAATTATTATATTATTATTATTGTTTTGTTTTGTTTTTTCAAGACAGGATTTCTCTGTGTAGCCCTGGCTGTCATGGAACTCACTCTGTAGACCAGGCTGGCCTCGAACTCAGAAATCTGCCTGACTCTGCCTCCCAAGTGCTAAGATTAAAGGCTTGCGCCACCAACCTGGCTAAGAATTATTTATTTATTATATGTAAGTATACTGTAGCTGTCTTCAGACACTGCAGAAGAGGGTGTCAGATGGTTGTAAGCTACCATGTGGTTGCTGGGAATTGAACTCAGGACCTCTGGAAGAGCAGTCAGTGCTCTTAACCACTGAGCCATCTCTCCAGCCCTCATCTTCTTTTTAAAATAAAACTTCAGGCAGGCTGGAGAGATGGCTCAGCGGTTAAGAGCACTGACTGCTCTTCCAAAAGTCCCGAGTTCAAATCCCAGTAACCACATGGTGGCTCACAATCATCTGTAATGGAATCTGATGCTCTTAAGTGTGTCTTAAATGACAGTGTACTTACATAAAACAAATAAATAAATCTTTTAAAGAAGAAGAAGAAGAAGAAGAAGAAGAAGAAGAAGAAGAAGAAGAAGAAGAAGAAGAAGAAGAGTGTGAGTTTGAGGCCAGCCTGCTCTACAGAGCTAGCTCTAAGACAAGCAGGGCTACAAAAAGAAACTGTCTCAAAACAACAACAACCAAAAAAAAAAAAAAAAAAAAAGGGAAAAAGAGGCTGAAGAGATGGCTCAATGGTCAGAGCACTTGCTGATCTTGTAGAGGAACTGGGTTTGATTCCCAGCACCCACATGTGTGGCTCACAACAATCTGTGACTGCAGGATAAGACACTCTCTTCATGGGTATTGCATGTAAATGATATACATATAAAAATTGACTGGGCACTGGTGGTACTTGGGAGGCAGATGTAGGCAAATCTCAGACTTCCTCCAGCTTAGTGAACAAAGCAAGTTACAGAACATTCCCTGTCTCCAAAAGTAAAAAAAAAAAAAAAAAAAAATAGTAATAATAATAAAATAGTTCACATATTTTATAAATAATGAAAATTTACTTTTAAAATTATATTCTTAGCCAGTTATCATGGTACATGTCTTTAATCCCAGCACTCATGAGGCAGAGTTGGTGAATATCTGATTTTGAGGATGGCGTAGTCTTTATAGTGAGTTCTAGGCCATCTAAAGTTTTATAGCAAGACCTTGTCATGAAAAAAAGGAAAAAATTTACACTTCTACCTTTTTTTTTTTTTTTTTTTTTTTTTTTTGCTTTTTTTGAGACAGGGTTTCTCTGTATAGCCCCTGGAACTCACTCTGTAGACCAGACTGGCCTCGAACTCAGAGATCTGCTTGCCCCTGCCTCCCAGCTGCTGGGATTAAAGGCGTGTGCCACCACTGCCTGGCTGGCTCTACTTCTACCATTTTTACCTCATTACTTGCCTGGGAAATTCAGAGTAATGTTCATGAAGACCTGTGAACAAGCACATTGCTTCCAATTTTTCAAAACACTTTGGGTCTGTCTGTTTCTCTTTTTAAAAAAGATTTATTTGGGGGTGGTGATATGGCTCAGTGGGTAAGAGCACCCGACTGTTCTTCCGAAGGTCCAGAGTTCAAATCCCAGCAACCATATGGTGGCTCACAGTCATCTGTAACAAGATCTGATGCCCTCTTCTGGAGTGTCTGAAGACAGCTACAGTGTACTTACATATAATAAATAAATAAATCTTTAAAACAAAAAACCAAAATGAAATTAATGGGAATTTGTTTTATAAAAAAAAAAAAGATTTATTTATTTATTTTATGTATATGAGTACTCTATCTGAATATACCCCTTCATGCCAGAAGAGGGCATCAGAACTCATTATAGATGGTTGAGAGCCCCTGTGGTAGAGCAGCTGGTGCTCTTAACTGCTGAACCATTTCTCCAGTTCTCCCCCAACCCCCACATGCCGGTTTATTTTGTTTTTTAAGGTGTCACTATGTAGCCTTGGCCTGGAACTCACAGAGATCCTCCTGCCTCTGCCTCCTGAGTGCTGGGATCAGTGGCATGCACCACCACACCCTACTATCTGTTTTTCTTAGGAGAGAAATGAGTACCTTGGCATTTGAGGAAGTTGTGAGTTGAACACCAGAGACTCTTGACATCTGAGGAAAGGGTGAACAGCACTACACGCCATTTCCATGGTTCAGGAGTGTTTTCACTGAGCACTGATATTGTATTTCTTCTTCTGGAACACCTTGGGGGATTAAAATAAACACAAAGCAAAAGGAGCTTGTCTGCCAGTGCCTTCCTCCAGCTGCTTTCAGCAAGCCATTGATGGGCAAATTCCACACAGCGGAAAGCAGGTTGTGCTGATGACAGCACAGCAAGGCTTATATATAGTCTTAATAGAGCTCAGAGCAGGGTCCATTGGTTTCTGATCCCAGGACTCAAGACAGGTTATAAAACTAGAAATAGGCCAGCCATGGTGGCACATACTTTTAATCCCAGCAGGCAAACAGATTTCTGTGAGTTCAAGGCTAGGATGATCTACATAGCAAGCCCCAAACCAGCCAGGGCTGGACTGTGAAACCCCAAACCAGCCAGGGCTGGACTGTGAAACCCCAAACCAGCCAGGGCTGGACTGTGAAACCTTGTCTCAAAACAAAACTGGCAACGATGATCGCTTTGGATGGGCATGGTAGGAGACCTAAAAAGGGTTTTACACAAATTGGCATTCAGTAGCAGAATTCACCTACTGACTTGCAAAACCTACTTTACGTTAAATTCTTTCTTTAAAAATTATGTATGCTGGATGCAGTGGCCCATGACTTTAATCCTAGCACAGGAAGTCATGAGGCAAGTGATCTCTGTGAGTTCAAGGACAATTGGATCTATGCAGAGTTCCAGTACAGAAGGGATACAAAGAGAGACCCTGACTCAAAAATAAAATACAAACATTATGTATGGGAATTTTGCCTACTCCAATACATATTATGTATGTACGTGCACTGGAGGCCTTAAGGCATGGAATCTCCTGGAACTGCTCTTTCAGATGGTCGTGAGCCACCGTGTGGATGCTGGGAATCAAGCGGGGTCATCTGCAAGAGCATCAGTGCTCTTAACTGCTGAGCCATCTCTCCAACCCTAATCTTTTAAAATTAAAAGCAAGTCTCACAGGCTTTCCATTTCGTCCCACGTGTCATGCCACGTGTAAAATTCCAAAGCCCTTTGTGAGACTGTTTCTGGACTTGAAAACAAAAGCGAGATCTTCTTGCAGGATTAAATCAGTGTATTGCCTTTCAGGTGAAATGCTTAGCCAGAAGCTGGCAGGTGCAGTGTGTGCAAAGCAAACCTCAGTAGCCAAGCCATGCCTGCGAGCAAGGACAAGGCTGGACCGCCTTAAGGAGTTGAATAGCCGATGGGAAGAAAGATCAGGAACCGGGTCAGAAGAGCCTCATAAAGTACCTCATGAGGCCTTCTAGAGCTGCCCTGTCCAGACCAGCCATCGTCCGAGTACATCTGCGCTCACCTGATCTGACCCCTCTTCTCCCCGGCTTCTGGGAAAAGCCCTAGACACAGACATAGCCTACAAGTCCCTGGATCGCTCACTTCCGTTAGATCGGCTCCAAATAGCTCTGCGTGGCCAAGGCGGGACCAAGTTGGAAGGCAGCTCCTGAAGCAGGCGTGGCCTAAACAAACCACGCCCACCGCACGCGGCCGCGCGTGCCAGCGACAGCCTATTGGTCCCGCTTTCGTGACGTCTTTCCGGGGCAGTCCGGGTGGGGTCCAGCGCGCACCAGTGAGCTGAGCTAACTGGGTTTCGCTGCGGTCCACGTCCCCGCGCGGGGCTGAATCGCTGAAGTGGCTGCGCTGCGGTGTGAGGGCCACGGGCCTGCCGCGTCCGGGTAAGTGACCCGCACTGCTGTCCAGGGAGCTGTCGTGAAGGCCCCATGAGCCGCTTGGGGATGGACAGCGAGGTGCGGGGCGGAGGAGGGATGAATGGGGACCCGGTGCGCTAGGCGGTGAGGAATGGAGATTCAAGGCGGAGGAGGGAGGAATGGGCCGAGCCCTTAGAGAAGCATGGATGCGCAGGAGGAGGAGGAGGAGGTGGGCTGACGGCGATCGCCAGTCGATGCTGGGCAGTTTGCGAGCACTCTACGGACATTCGAGAGTAGGCGAGTCTTGGATCAGGCTGTACCCTAGAAGGTGTTGGTCTCGGAAATAGTTGAGGCCTGCACCCCAAACTCTTCTACCTACCAATGAGGAAAATCCATCACATTTTTCCTTCCTCCTCATTTGTCTACTTGCCTGCCTCCCCTTGTGGCCGCTAGCTTGTGCGCTTAACGGTCTGGCTGGAGCTTAGAAGTCCAACTCTTAAAAACTTGTATTACTTACACCCCGACCCCTAGGAACCAGCTCTAAAATTTCAATAAGTCAACCAGCAAACTGTTTAAAATACAGGTTTTCCGTTTATAAATTAGACTCGCCTGTTGGACAGCAGAATATCAGAAATACTGGCTTAGCAAGCGTTTAGAACACAGACCTTTGGCATTTTGGTAGTGAGACCTGAACTTTCAGATACCTGGAGATAAGCGGTGCAGTTAAGATAATATTTAATGTTCTGGGATCGTGGGCTAATGTCTGCCACGTGGATACATCCTTTAGATCACAGGGCAATGTCTGTGTACATAATACGTCCAAGCAGGTGATGTGTCAGGATTAGGTAGGTGACTGTGGTTTGTCCTGTACTAGCTTTCCCAATTTCTGTTCTGTAATTGTGTAACTTCCCTAGCGTGGAGTAGAGACGGGGGCCCTGCTGATAGGGATTATTAATGGTCTTTGCTGAGTCTGGACTTCTTGAATTGAAATCTGTGTATGTCAGAGAAAAAGCTCACCAATTTGAGGTCTAGTGATGTGTATATAGCAATCCACACATCATAAAGGCATTAAAGGCAAGGCAAGATTGGGAGTGCAATCTGTCAAACAAACATTAGAGGAATTGGGCAGCATCTCAAGGGTTAGTTGTCACTTGGGGACTCACACAAGTCACCTGGCTGAACTTTAGTAGGAACAGCTCAGGAAATGCAGACTTAAAGTCTTATGTGTATAGACATTGCCCTGTGGTGGAAAGGGTGTGCCCGTGTGACACGATGGAATTGAGAACATGATACTGGCCTTCTTGTATGAGCTGGCAGAAGGTGTCCTGATGCTGATTCCCTGCAGATCCTGTGGGGACCAATTCCCAAAAAGAGACTCAACCCCAGTCTGTTTGTTCTAGTTTCTGAGTTAATACTTGGTTTTTTTGTTAGTGTTTTCTTTCCTCTATTTAATGTGTATGGGTGTTTTGTTTTGTTCTAAAGATTTATTTATTTATTATATGTAAGTTCACCGTAGCTGCCTTCAGACACTCCAGAAGAGGGTGTCAGATCTCATTACAGATGGTTGTGAGCCACCATGTGGTTGCTGGGATTTGAACTCAGGACCTTTGGAAGAGCAGTCAGTGCTCTTAACCACTGAGCCATCTCTCCAGCCCCTGGGTGTTTTTATGTACATATATGTCTGTGCACCACATGTGTGCAGTGCCCTTCCCATTCAGAAGAGGTTGTCGGGTCCTCGGGGAGTGGAGTTAACAGACTGTTATTAGACAGTGCAAGCCTGTAACCTCAGCATTGGGAACTCTGAACAGTCAGTCTAGTCAACGTGGCAAGCTCCAGTGGGTTCGTCAAGAGATCCTATCTCAAAATATGTAATATATAATATAAATATAATGTATGATAGGTGGCTCGAGAGATGGCTCAGGAGTTAAAGGCACTTTTACAAGATATTTTTATATGTATGGGTATTTTGTGGCCATGTATTGTACAACATGAGCATGAAATGCCTACAGAGGCCAGAAGGCGGTGCTGGATCCCCTGGAGTTGTAGGTAGTCCTGTGGTGTAGGTGCTGGGGATCTAAGCCTGGCCTGTGGAAGAGCATCCACTTAACTGCAGAGCCTTCTTTCTGGCAAGGTCTCAGAGTGACACATTCCTTTAATCTCAGCACTTGGGAGGCAAAGGCAAGCAGATCTTTGTGAGTTCAAGGCCAACCTGGTTCACATAGCTTGTAATAAGCCAACCAGGGTTACACAGTAAGACCCAGTCACAAAAAGGCAGACAGAAATAGATGACTCTCACTGTGACTCCCGACTTGGAACTCATTGTGCAGATGAGGACTTAGACCTTTGGGCATCCTCATTCCTCTGCTTCGGAAGGACTGGGATGCAGTGCACACTGTCATGTCTGGTCCTTCTGTAGATGCTGAGAACATTGAGGTCCAAGCACTCTAAAACCCTCGAATGGAAGCTTTAGGTCACATGTATGTTCTTTCTGAGTCAATTCGTAAAGGTTTGTATAGCTTCTGCTATGTTGTTCTGTGGACCCAAAGTCTTCATTTGTAGCTGGGATACCCTTGAACTTGCCTCTTGCCTCTGCCTCCCCATAGTACAGGTAAGTTTCATCATGCTTAGTTCTGTATGTGACCTTGACATTGACCATGCCAGACAGATGAATTCACAGTACAAGAGCCTTTTTGCCTCTCTTCAGTGGCTAATTCCTGTGTCTGTGGGAGTGGTTTCTAGACCCATCCTCTGGCTAGGAGTCAGTTATTAGGAGTGGCACACAATAAATGTCTCCCAAGAAACCTGTGGAGTGTTTTAGAGATATTCTCTTGGAACTACGCTCGCGCACTCTCTCTCTCTCTCACTCACTCTCTCCCCCCATCCCTTCCAAACCCCATATGTGTGTGTGTGTGTGTTTTAACTCACATGTGTATATGCATGCACAACTTTTATATATGTGGCTACTTGCTTGCATGCATACGGCTGACTGCGTGGGAACACAGGTATATGCAGGTGGGCTTGTGTATACAGGTGTGTGTGTTTCTACACACACATTTGGTTTTGAATAGCAGGTTTGTGGTGATGCCATGCCATCACTGTCTGCTAACGCCTGTCCTCCAGAAGGTGCGAAGCTGCCTGTCTAGTCTCCTGGCATCACCATCTGCTGACGCCTGTCCTCAGGAGCTCCTGGGTGACCATTAAACGCTCATCAATGAAAGCCGGGCCTAATAGCTCACACTTGTAAGCCCAGCGTTTGGAGGCTGGACAGGTTTGAGGCCATCTACAAGTTTGAGGCCATCTTGGGCTCCATAATGAGTTCCAGCCAGCCTCAGTTACACTGGGAGACCTTGTCTCAACAACATGGCTCAGAACACTTCTCTTACAGAGGACCTGAGTTTGGGCCCTAGCACTTCCGTCGGGTGGTTCCCAACTGTATGTAACTCCAGCTCCAGGAGAATCCAATGCCTCTGGGGGCTCTCACATACACACACCCACACAGATAGACATGCTTGTGTATAAAAATGAACCTTAAAACTCAGCCATGCTGGGCAGTGGTGACGCATGCCTTTAATCCCAGCACTTGGGAGGCAGAGGCAGGTGGATCTCTGAGTTCGAGGCCAGCCTGGTCTACAGAGTGAGTTCCAGGACAGCCAGAGCTATACAGAGAAACCCTGTCTCGAAAAACAAAACAAAACAAAAAAAAAAAACTTCAGCCACAATAGTTCCTGGGAGAGAGGATGTCTGCTTAGTGTCCTCGAATTACATAAAATTCCTGATTCCATTTAGTTCCATTACCTCTGAGAAAGGAGGGTTTCCCGACAGATAAATAACTGGTTTACCAAAATTGCTTTTTTTGTTTGGTATGTGTGTATTTAAAATTTTTTTGATTTTTATATATACAAGTACACTATAGCTACCTTCAGACCTTCCAGAAGAGGGTATTGGATCCTATTACAGATGGTTTTGAGCCCCAGTGTGGTTGCTGAGAGTTGAACTCAGGTCCTGGAAAAGCAGTCAATGCTCTTAACCACTGAGCCATCTCTCCAGCCCCATGTTTGGTTTTTGTTTGTTTGTTTTTTGAGACAGGTTTTCTCTGTGTAGCCCTGGCTATCCTAGAACTCACTCTGTAGACCAGGCTGGCCTCGAACTCAGAAATCTGCCTGCCTCTGCCTCCCAAGTGCTGGCATTAAAGGCGTGTGCCACCACGCCCGGCCCATGTGTTTTTTTTTAATTTCCCTGTGAGGGCCAGCAAGATGGCTCAAGGGGTAAAGCTTGCCACCATTGTTAACCACCTGAGTTTGATCACGGCAGTCCAGATGGTGGAAGGAGAGATCAGAGTCCCTACAGGTTGTGCTTGGACCTCCACACATGCACTGTGCTAAATATGCACCCATGCACACACATATAATTAGTTCTTTTCATTAAAACAACAACTCCCGCCAAGCAAGTAGTGTATGCCTTTAATCCCAGCACTCAGGAGGCAGAGAGGCATATCTCTGAGTTCTAGCAGAGTGAGTTCCAGGACAGCTAGGGTTACATAATATAAATATCTGTGTTTTCTGATGATCTTAGGTGACCCCTGTGAACGGGTTGGTGGACTCCCAAAGTGGTCATGATGCACAGGATGAGAATTGCAGATGTAAGAGGACTAGGAAGATGGGTCAGGGGTTACAACCTCTGGCTGCTCTTGCATTGTTCAGTGCCAAACACTCCTGTCAGGTGCTCACAAATGCCTGTGACACCAGCCCCGGGGCATCCAGTGTCCTCCTTCAGCCTCTTCAGACACATACACATGTGCACACACACTCACAATCACATAAACAAGAAAATAAATGTTGAAAACCATCTCCATGTGAACTTGTCAGCAGCTGCCCTGTGCCACAGCCTCCCAGCTGACAGTGATGAAATAGCTGTCTTCTTTCATTTGGTGCCTTCATAAGTGTCTCCCCAAAGGGATCCTTGCTGTAAAATACAATTAAAAAAAAAGATAATCCAAACCCATTCCTCAAGATAGTTATTGTTGACATTCACGTAGTGGTGCACGCTCTGTCTGTAAATACACATTTACATCTTTGGTTTCCGCGGTGTTAAGTTGTTTGTGTACGAATGGGACAGTATTCACAGCACCATTCCAGAGTTGCGCTGCTGTGAACATAATCTGTAGATCTCCAGGGTGGGTGACGGTGGCGTGGGGTGGCGTGGCGTGGGGTCGGGTGGGGTGACGGTGGCGTGGGGTGGGGTGGTACGCATGTGCAGCTGTATTACCGTGAGCTGTGTGTAGAGCCAGAAGTTGATAATCTTCCTTATCTCATCTCCCATGTTTTGTAGGCAGGGTCTCTCTGAACCTCAGGTTGGCTGTTTTAGCCAACCTGACTCAAAACTTTGGCATCCATCTGTCTCTGCTCCCTGCAAACCCAGGGTTACAGGTGCATGCCGCCATGTCCCTTTACAGGAATGCTAGGGGCCTGAGCTCATGCAAGGGTCCTGGTGCCTGTGCAATAAGCACCTCAACTGCTAAGCCATCTCCCCAATGAGGCCTCATGTTGTCAGGTGCTGATCTGGAGCCCAGCATGTAGCCAAGGCTGGCCATGAACTCTTGCTCTCCCTGATTATACCCCCTAACTACGATAATTACAGGCATGCTACACCAAGACCTCCATCTTTGGACTTGAAAAAATGTTCTGGAGCTGGGCAGTGGTGGTAAAGGTATACCTTTAATCCCAGCACTTGGGAGGGAGGCAGAGGCAAGCTGATCTCTGAGTTCGAGGACAGACTGGTCTACAGAGCAAGTTCCAGGACAGCCAGCGCTACACTGAAAAACCCTGACTCAAAACAAATAAAAGTTGTTGAGTCCAAATTGCTACATCGTGACTTGTGACAAGTTGTGACTTGGACAGCTCTGATAGCTAGCTGTCTTTTCCCCGGCCCTGAGCTGTTGAGTGCTGCTCCTTCTGAGGCCTCCTCACTGGACGCTTGTCCCTTGTTCTTCCTCAGCAGTGTTGCCTCTCTCAACCGTAGCTGTTTCTGATACCACAGAGGGGCATCTGCCTCTGTCCCACCTGTGCCTTGGCGAATGCCATGGCCTGGGAGTGCCCTGCCCAGCCGCTCTCATCTGCAAAGCCAGACTTCATATGGCAAGGACAGGATGCCAAGGCCCCAGCTGCTCAAGGAGGACATCAGCCTGGCCTCCCAGTCTGCACTGAGCAGCTGTCGCTGGTGAGTGCTCCGGGCCCTGCTTGTTTTGGAAGACCAGACTGGGACTAGAAAGGGGCCTGAGGTACTGGGTTTGTAGAGTCAAGAGAAGGACACGGAGTCAGCCACCATGAGGTGTGTGAGAGCACTGAAACCACAGCTGGTAAACTATAGTGTGTGGGCTGTGTTGCCTGGAGTGCCTACTGTGTGAATATAGATGCTGCCATCCAAGGCTGTCTGTTCACTGCTGTGGCAGGCAGGACTAAGTTAGTACCTGAGAGAGAGCCTGCATGTTCTCCTGTCTGAAATATTTGCTCCCTGGCCCTTTATAGAAAAGGTTTGTCCACTCTTGTCCCAGATTTGTAGTGTAGGCACAAGGACTGGAGTGTGTTCAGGGAGCTGAGGCCCTCCTTAGTGCTAGAACTGCCTGTCACATCTTTTCTCCTTGAACTCCCCAGCAGACTTCTAATCCAGGGATGAGGCACAGGGAACTCCCTGAACCTGCTG
Organism: Mus musculus; assembly: GCF_000001635.26. NCBI lineage: Eukaryota > Metazoa > Chordata > Mammalia > Rodentia > Muridae > Mus > Mus musculus. Next base: position 3,715,109 of record NC_000085.6, read on the forward strand.
AAGATGCTGGTAGCATCTTTAGGGCATCAGCAGATTGGAGGGATCCAAGAGCCATCAAGGCGTCTTCACGGCCCAGCTGCCTTACCCCAGCTTGTAGCTGAGCCTGAATTCTCTGTGGGAAGCCTTCATTTCAGCTCTTCCCCTGTCAGGATGTCACTCTCTCTTCTTACTACCCATCCTTGCTCTTTTCTTTTCAAAGAACAAACAAACATTTTGTACCCTAGAATATAAGACTCATCCAGTACAGGCCTGAGAAGTTGTCATCCTATTGGCTTGTCTGTCTCCTGCCTAACTCTAGTTCTAGGAAGAGCATGGGACAGTGCTTGTGCAGTGGGGAGCAAGACACAATCAGGTTGGCTTTACTCTCATGGCTGCTTGAGTTGTGTTCTTTCTGGTCTCTGGCCCCTGGTCCTGGTCTAAGCACCGGGCCTAGGCTTACACTGCAGACCCTGCAGAGCCCTGGGCCTCTGGGGAGTCTGTTTGCTGCCTCGAAAACAAACACCTGACCAAAACACCTTCTTCATCCCAGATCCCTGGGCCGAGCAGAAGGCGATTGCTGACAGCCTGAAGGGCTGTCTGGCCAAGACACTCAGCCCTGCTTCCAACTCACCCAGCAAGATGTGGACAGCCCTGGTGCTGGTGTGGATTTCCTCTGTGCTCTTACCTAGAAGCCATATGATGTCTGCAGAGCCACGTAAGTGAGAAAGCTGTCTGATCACCAGGGAAGCCCCCGGGATCTGATTCCAGAAGGGAGCTATCTACAAACTCCTGCCTTCCCAGCACAGGACTGAGATGGGTTGCCAGTCAGAGATGGGGTTAGAGAGTGCACTGGTGGGAGCCACAGCGTGACCAGGCAGTAGAGACCTGCAGAGTGGCCTTGTCTTCTAGGGATCTCGTGCTCGTCCGAGCTCATTTGTTAGCATGTCAGAACTGAGTATTCTCCTGCCCGGCCAGGCTCTGCTCATCTCCAAGAGGCCTTCAGCCTAGCCTATATCTGAGCCGAGGCTGTTTAGAGTGGGAATGTCTGTGCAGCCTCAGGGGCGGGTAGAAGGGCTGAGGCTTGCTTTGTTTTTGTTGGCTAATCACATGTGAGCCTTCTGGTCCTATTCTCTGAGAATTGAATCCAGTTACAAAGTTCTGAAGTTTCCACAGGCTATAGCCTCAGAATGGGCAAAGGGTGCCCTGGGTAGCTGTGCTTAGCTGGTGGGGGGTGTGGAGAAGAAGAGGCACTGGACTCATGTGTCACCTCCATCAGCACCCAGGCCTCTGGTTGGAGAATATGGTGTTGTACAGCTAGCACAGGGGCCAGCAGCTAAGGTGACAGCAGGTAACTCCTGCATGTGGTTGAAAGTGTTCTATCTTTCTTCTCTTCTTACTTTCAGGAAACATAGTCACTAACAAGTGGCCTAAAGCAGTAAATCAAAGCATGCTGAGGGACACAGTTCCAAGGACTGATAATACATTTACCGAGAGAACAGCCATAGTGCCACCTGCTCCTGTCACATTGACAACAGAGACCTGGGCAGCCACCCTGAACTCTACCAGAGTGACAGCAGAGGTGACAACACACGGAACAAACACGAGCACTCCAACAACCAGAGAGGGGACAACAGACAGGGTGACCTCCAGAACTCTGGCTGTACCTACATCCTCGGGCCCCTCATCTGCAGAGCAGACTAGACCCACCACCATTGCTGGGCTCCCCTCCCTCAGCACACCACATGCAGAAGTGCCAAGAACAAATGCCAGCGTGTCACCAAGAACAGCCATGGCAGCAACTGTGGCCCCCCACACGGCGACTCTTGCTGCAGGCACCGTAAACACAAGTGATCCTCACACAAGGACTCCGAGTCCTGCCAAAAGCACACCCACTGACACATCCAGCAAGAACCCCATACCCACCTCAGGTGCCCAAATACAAGGTACCACCGTCCAGCTGACCACAGACCAGCCAGTGCATAGCACAGCAGGTAGATCAGCACTTAGTCCCTCAAACGCCACCCTGGAGCCCACCACCACCCAGGTACAAACCAAGGAGCCATCTGCCAGCACAGTGCCAGCGCGTGCTACCAGCCTGAGCCCTGATGTAGACGTCATATCCCCCACCACACAGCCAAGCCCTACATTACCTACCCAGGGCACAGGTGGGCCAGGTACACTCCTGACAACAGAGCAGGTGGGGACCAAAACCACATCTGGTACTGCCTCTGCTGGGCCAACATCCAGGAGCTCAGGGGACATTAAGGTACCAACCACAGACTCGTGCCAGCCTAGCACCCAAGGCCAGTACCTAGTCACCATTGATGCCCTGACCCCATCCTTGGTGAACAAGATGTTACTTCTGGTGGTGCTCCTTGTTGGGGTGACCCTCTTCATCGCAGTCCTGGTGATGTTTGCCCTGCAAGCCTATGAGAGCTACAAGAAGAAGGACTACACGCAGGTGGACTACCTGATCAATGGCATGTATGCCGACTCAGAGATGTGAGGGCTTCTCGGGAGGCCAGCCTCTACCATGGCCGCCTGTTTTGCCTCAGACCAAACTAAGTGCTTCCAGATCCTTTCGGTGCAATTTCAGAGCTGTGCCAGATGCTAGACACATTTAATAGCTGTCAGATCAGCTCATGATCATATCATGAGAAAACCGCCTTTTCATATTTATTTTTCTAACTGATCACATACGCAGGAGTGGCCATGGTCGAGAGGGCCTGACACACTTGGCCCTCGATGTATGAAATCTTGACCAGAATTAAAAGCAAAGACGTCTCTCCTGTCCAGCTTGTGTGGGTCTGTGTGTCCTGCCCTTAGTCATTCCTAGTGCAGCCTTTAAGATGCAGTCTGGTGGGGCTTGCTTTTGTAAATATGTAGTATGACCTGAGTTCCTGGCAGGTTGCTGTATTACAGCCACTGGCTTAGGCTCCTTCTAATGCCCAAGTTCTCAGTGGAGGCTCCAGCCAAGTCCTGAGCCATTCTTTGGTGCTGCCCATTGGCGGCCTGGCCTCTCATGGCTCAGCTCCCTAGAGTACACTCTAGCTTTGAGAGCCAAATCCAACAAGATCCATGAAACAGCTGGGTCTCCACACGTCAGAGGCAGTATTGCTGTGTATATGCTATAGTACAGCCACCATCATCCTGTGAATACTTGTAGCACACTGAGCCCTCATCCCAGCAGATCATTTTAGTGACCTCTGAGGCTCAGTAGCATTTCATTCATCCAGGGCCAGAGTCAGGAGAAAGCTTGCCTGTGTTTTGATTTGGATCTTGTTTCTTGGCAGTGTTGGGATTGGAACCCAGACCCTTTTGTATTCTAGGCAAACCCACTTGAGCCATTATCCCAGCCCTGAGCCCTGGTTCTAGAGTCCCAGAGTCTCTAGAATCCTTCATCTATCCTGTTTACCAGACTGATGGCCTTTCTCTACCCAAATGCCTGATGTAGCAATGAGCTAAGGCAGCCAAGCTGTTCTCAGCTGTCTTCTAGGCCAGGTCTAGGGCTGCTATCTGGTCTAGAGCCAGCTAATGAATGTCCTGGAGCTTGGCTTCATGTCGGAGACTACGTTTGTTCCTCCTGACAGCACGGTGGCTGGCTGGACCTGGAGAGATGTGGTTGTGGTCATGGCTAAGGCTGGTGTCGTCTGGAGTCGTTTTCTTTGCCATGATGGCCCAAATTCTTACCTCAATTCTGCCACATCCAAAAGGGAGGACAGGTGGATTGTAATACAGAACAAAGCACCCACTAAGCCCTTTGAGACCTGTACAGGGTGGGGTGAAGGGATCAGCACTGTCCACACAGCTCTTGTGCCTTCCACCCCACCTTCTCTCGGATTACAGTCAGGCCTGCCCTGCCGCCCCGCCTGCTTCCCAGAGTCAAGCTGTCTGTCCTGAGGGCAGGGCCTTCTCCCTTTCGAGCAGAGACACCTAACTCGAGAGTGCGTGCTCAGTCATTGCTGTTGGCTCCAGCCATGGCTGAGAAGGTGGCTGCTTCCAGCCTCTGGTGAACTCTAGGCCAGTTCGCCACATTGCCTACTACCTACCAGTAGGAACCGAGCTCTGGGGTAAATCTGGGTCTTTTGAGCATGCCCTCTGCTCAGCCTTAGATTGGGGCAAGCTCCCCCTCGTGGTAGCTAATGGAATCCTAAACCCTGGTCCCACGTGGGTCGCGTTTCAAAGCGCGTTCTCAAAGACTGGAAGCCCTGATCCTTTCTGGGTGTGGGGAGAAGTGGACCAAAATGAGAGTCAGTTTACAGAAAGGAGGCAAACACAGAAAGGCCAAGTTGCCTTTTCAAGGGCACCCACCAGGCAAGTGGCCTGCCCGTCAGCGTTGTGCACTGAGGTGGCCGGGGAGAGGAGGTTTCACCTTCACGACCATACAAACACGCGCCCATGAGGACGTAGGGGATACCTGGGCCAATCGCACCTGGGGCGGCACTGGTCGTGGTGGCCGAAGCTCTCTGGTGCCCGCTGGCGGCCGCGCTCTTCGCCGCATCCGGCCCATAGCTATGGCCACTCTGTACGGCCATTTAGACCCACAAAGTCACCCCAACTGACCCTGACCAGGAGAGGCGTCCCTGGATGTCCCCACTGGAGCGCTCACTCTTGGAGGTGCTTTTAGGGTTGGAGGTCTGGTCCCGACTTGTGATCAGCAAGTGCTTGAGGCAATGACGTCACGTGTGCCAGAAACTCCTCCCGGTTCTCTCAGGCACCCTAGAGTTAGTTCACGAATCCCACAACAACTCAACCTGGTGACCCTGTTCTTCTGTCCCGGAACCAGTCCAGCTTGGGGAGTTCATTTGGAGTAAGGCACGCGAAGCATCTTTATATCGCCACTCTGCTAACAGCTCGTGCCTGTGAGCATTTACTTGGGTTCGGATAAGCCTCCCCCCACCCCCATCCCCACC